>NC_084619.1:12079306-12091806 GCF_033978795.1 Nerophis ophidion
AACTTGCTAAATGTGACCTTAACTAACTGGATTACATTTATTTTTGCATGTTTGTGCTAAATAGTTTATTGAAAGGAATACAAAGTGTTCATGTTATGACTCTTTTGCTTTTATTTTGAAACGTGGGCATAGTTACCAAAGACAGTAGGAAACTTGTTAAATGTGACTGGAATACATTCAATTGTTGCAAATTTTTTTCAAATAGTGTATTGAAGGGTAATACAAAGTGTTCATTTTATATGACTCATGCTTTTATTTTGAAATGTGGGCATAGTTACCAAAAACAGTAGGGAACTTGTTAAATGTGACTTTTACTTACTGGATTACATTCTTCTGTTGCACATTTTTTCAAATAGTATATTGAAGGGGAATACAAAGTGTTCATTTTGTATGATTCTATTGATTTTATTTTGAAATGTGGGCATACTTATCAAAACAGTAGGAAAACTTGTTAAATGAGAATTTTACTCAATGGAATACATTCATCTGTTGCAATTTTTTTCAAATAGTGTATTGACTATGTTCATTTTATATGACTCTATTGCTTTTATTTTGAAATGTGGGCATAGTTATCAAAACAGTAGGAAAACTTGTTGAATGTGACTTTTACTCACTGGATGGCATACATCTGTTGCACATTTGTTCAAATAGTGTATTGAAGGGAATACAAAGTGTTCAGGTTATTTGACTCTATTGCTTTTATTTTGAAACGTGGGCATAGTTACCAAAAACAGTAGGAAACTTGTTAAATGTGACTTTTACTCACTGGAATACATTCATCTGTTGCACATTTTTTCAAATAGTGTATTGAAGTGTACTACAAAGTGTTCATTTTATGTGACTCATGCTTTTATTTTGAAATGTGGGCATAGTTACCAAAAACAGTAGGAAACTTGTTGAATGTAACTTTTTCTCACTGTATTAGATTAATCTGTTGAACATTTCTCCGAATAGTGTATTGAAGGGGATACAAAGTGTTCCTTTTATATGACTCTATTTTATTTTGAAATGTGGGCATAGTTACCAAAACAGTAGGAAAACTTGCTAAATGTGACCTTAACTAACTGGATTACATTTATTTTTGCATGTTTGTGCTAAATAGTTTATTGAAGGGAATACAAAGTGTTCATGTAAAATGACTCTTTTGCTTTTATTTTGAAATGTGGGCATAGTTACCAAAAACAGTAGGAAAACTTGTTAAATGTGACTTTTACTCACTGGATTGCATTTATCTGTTGCACATTTGTGCTAAATAGTTCATTGAAGGGGAATACAATGTGTTAGTTTTATAAGACTGTTGCATTTATTTTGAAATGTGGGCATAGTTATCGAAACAGTAGGTAAACTTGTCAAAAAGTGATGTTTACTCACTGGATTACATTCATCTGCTCCACATTTGTGCTAAATAGTGTATTGAAGGGAATACAAAGTGTTCATGTTATTTGACTCTATTGCTTTTATTTTGAAACGTGGGCATAGTTACCAAAAACAGTAGGAAACTTGTTAAATGTGACTTTTACTCACTAGAATACATTCATCTGTTGCACATTTTTTCAAATAGTGTATTGAAGTGTACTACAAAGTGTTCATTTTATGTGACTCATGCTTTTATTTTGAAATGTGGGCATAGTTACGAAAAACAGTAGGAAAATTGTTGAATGTTACTTTTACTCACTGTATTAGATTAATCTGTTGAACATTTCTCCGAATAGTGTATTGAAGGGGATACAAAGTGTTCCTTTTATATGACTCTATTTTATTTTGAAATGTGGGCATAGTTACCAAAACAGTAGGACAACTTGCTAAATGTGACCTTAACTAACTGGATTACATTTATTTTTGCATGTTTGTACTAAATAGTTTATTGAAGGGAATACAAAGTGTTCATGTAATATGACTCTTTTGCTTTTATTTTGAAATGTGGTCATAGTCACCAAAACAGTAGGACAACTTGTTAAATGTGACTTTTACTCACTGGATTAGATTCATCTGTTGCACATTTGACTGAATAGTGTATTGAAGGGTAATACAAAGTGTTCATTTTATGTGACTCATGCTTTTATTTTGAAATGTGGGCATAGTCACCAAAACAGTAGGAACATTTGTTAAATGTGACTTTTACTCACTGGATTACATTCATCTGATGCACATTTGTTCGAATAGTGTATTGAAGCGAATACGTGTTAATTTTATATGACTCTATTGCTTTTATTTTGAAACGTGGGCATAGTTACCAAAACAGTAGGAAAACTTGTTAAATGTGACTTTTACTCACTGGATTGCATGTATCTGTTGCACATTTGTGCTAAATAGTTCATTGAAGGGGAATACAATGTGTTAGTTTTATAAGACTGTTGCTTTTATTTTGAAATGTGGGCATAGTTATCAAAACAGTAGGTAAACTTGTCAAAAAGTGATGTTTACTCATTGGATTACATTCATCTGCTCCACATTTGTGCTAAATAGTGTATTGAAGGGAATACAAAGTGTTCATGTTATTTGACTCTATTGCTTTTATTTTGAAACGTGGGCATAATTACCAAAAACAGTAGGAAACTTGTTAAATGTGACTTTTACTCACTGGAATACATTCAATTGTTGCACATTTTTTCAAATAGTGTATTGAAGGGTAATACAAAGTGTTCATTTTATGTGACTCATGCTTTTATTTTGAAATGTGGGCATAGTTACCAACACAGTAGGGAACTTGTTAAATGTGACTTTTACTCAATGGATTACATTCATCTGTTGCACATTTTTTCAAATAGTGTATTGAATGGGAATACAAAGTGTTCATTTTGTATGATTCTATTGCTTTTATTTTAAAATGTGGGCATAATTATCAAAACAGTAGGAAAAATTTGTTAAATGAGACTTTTACTCAATGGAATACATTCATCTGTTGCACATTTTTTCAAATAGTGTATTGAAGCGGAATACAAAGTGTTCATGTTATTACACTCTATTGCTTTTATTTTTAAACGTGGGCATAGTTACCAAAAACAGTAGGAAACTTGTTAAATGTGACTTTTACTTACTGGATTACATTCATCTGTTGAACATTTGCGCTAAAAAATTGTATTGAAAGGGAATACAAAGTGTTCATGTTGTATGACTCTATTGCTTTTATTTTGAAACGTGGGCATAGGTACCAAAAACAGTAGGGAACTTGTTAAATGTGACTTTTGCTCAATGGATTACATTCATCTGTTGCACATTTTTTCAAATAGTGTATTGAAGGGGAATACAAAGTGTTCATTTTGTATGATTATATTGCTTTTATTTTGAAATGTGGGCATAATTATCAAAACAGTAGGAAAACTTGTTAGATGAGACTTTTACTCAATGGAATACATTCATCTGTTGCACATTTTTTCAAATAGTGTATTGAAGGGGAATACAAAGTGTTCATGTTATTAGACTCTATTGCTTTTATTGTGAAACGTGGGCATAGTTACCAAAAACAGTAGGAAACTTGTTAAATGCGACTTTTACTTGTTGGATTACATTCATCTGTTGAACATTTGCGCTAAAAAATTGTATTGAAAGGGAATACAAAGTGTTCATGTTATATCACTCTATTGCTTTTATTTTGAAACGTGGGCATAGTTACCAACACAGTAGGGAACTTGTTAAATGTGACTTTTACTCAATGGAATACATTCATCTGTTGCACATTTTTTCAAATAGTGTATTGAAGGGGAATACAAAGTGTTCATGTTATTAGACTCTATTGCTTTTATTTTGAAACGTGGGCATAGTTACCAAAACAGTAGGAAAACTTGTTAAATGTGACTTTTATTCACTGGATTGCATTTATCTGTTGCACATTTGTGCCAAATAGTTCATTGAAGGGGAATACAATGTGTTAGTTTTACAAGACTGTTGCTTTTATTTTGAAATGTGGGCATAGTTATCGAAACAGTAGGTAAACTTGTCAAAAAGTGATGTTTACTCACTGGATTACATTCATCTGCTCCACATTTGTGCTAAATAGTGTATTGAAGGGAATACAAAGTGTTCATGTTATTTGACTCTATTGATTTTATTTTGAAACGTGGGCATAATTACCAAAACAGTAGGAACATTTGTTAAATGTGACTTTTACTCACTGGATTACATTCATCTAATGCACATTTGTTCGAATAGTGTATTGAAGGGAATATGTGTTAATTTTATATGACTCTATTGCTTTTATTTTGAAATGTGGTCATAGTTACCAAAACAGTAGGACATCTTGTTAAATGTGACTTTTACTCACTGGATTGCATTTATCTGTTGCACATTTGACTGAATAGTTGTTTGAAGGGGAATACAATGTGTTAGTTTTATAAGACTGTTGCTTTTATTTTGAAATGTGGGCATAGTTATCAAAACAGTAGGAAAACTTGTTGAATGAGACTTTTACTCACTGGATGGCATACATCTGTTGCACATTTGTGCTAAATAGTGTATTGAAGGGAATACAAAGTGTTCACGTTATTTGACTCTATTGCTTTTATTTTGAAACGTGGGCATAGTTACCAAAAACAGTAGGAAACTTGTTAAATGTGACTTTTACTCACTGGAATACATTCAATTGTTGCACATTTTTTCAAATAGTGTATTGAAGGGTAATACAAAGTGTTCATTTTATGTGATTCATGCTTTTATTTTGAAATGTGGGCATAGTTACCAACACAGTAGGGAACTTGTTAAATGTGACTTTTACTCAATGGATTACATTCATCTGTTGCACATTTTTTCAAATAGTGTATTGAAGGGGAATACAAAGTGTTCATTTTGTATGATTCTATTGCTTTTATTTTAAAATGTGGGCATAATTATCAAAACGGTAGGAAAACTTGTTAAATGAGACTTTTACTCAATGGAATACATTCATCTGTTGCACATTTTTTCAAATAGTGTATTGAAGGGGAACACAAAGTGTTCATGTTATTAGACTCTATTGCTTTTATTTTGAAACATGGGCATAGTTACCAAAAACAGTAGGAAACTTGTTAAATGTGACTTTTACTTACTGGATTACATTCATCTGTCGAACATTTGCGCTAAAAAATTGTATTTAAAGGGAATACAAAGTGTTCATGTTATATGACTCTATTGCTTTTATTTTGAAACGTGGGCATAGTTACCAAAAACAGTAGGGAACTTGTTAAATGTGACTTTTACTCAATGGATTACATTCATCTATTGCACATTTTTTCAAATAGTGTATTGAAGGGGAATACAAAGTGTTCATTTTGTATGATTCTATTGCTTTTATTTTAAAATGTGGGCATAATTATCAAAACGGTAGGAAAACTTGTTAAATGAGACTTTTACTCAATGGAATACATTCATCTGTTGCACATTTTTTCAAATAGTGTATTGAAGGGGAACACAAAGTGTTCATGTTATTAGACTCTATTGCTTTTATTTTGAAACGTGGGCATAGTTACCAAAAACAGTAGGAAACTTGTTAAATGTGACTTACTTACTGGATTTCATTCATCTGTTGAACATTTGCGCTAAAAATTTTTATTGAAAGGGAATACAAAGTGTTCATGTTATATGACTCTATTGCTTTTATTTTGAAACATGGGCATAGTTACCAAAAACAGTAGGGAACTTGTTAAATGTGACTTTGACTCAATGGATTACATTCATCTGTTGCACATTTTTTCAAATAGTGTATTGAATGGGAATACAAAGTGTTCATTTTGTATGATTCTATTGCTTTTATTTTGAAATGTGGGCATAATTATCAAAACAGTAGGAAAACTTATTAAATGTGACATTTACTCAATGGATTACATTCATCTGTTGCACATTTTTTCAAAAAGTGTATTGTGTTCATTTTATATGACTCTATTGCTTTTATTTTCAAATGTGGGCATAGTTACCAAAACAGTAGGACACCTTGTTAAATGTTATTTTTACTCACTGGATTACATTCATCTGCTGAACATTTGTGCTAAATAGTGTATTGAAGGGGAATACAAAGTTTTCATTGTATATGACTCTATTGCTTTTATTTTGAAATGTGGGCATAGTTACCAAAACAGTAGGAAAACCTTGTTAAATGTGACTTTTACTCACTGGATTGCATTCATTTATTGCACATTTGTTCTAATAGTGGGGATACAAAGTGTTCATTTTATATGACTCTATTTTATTATTGAAATGTGGGCATAGTTACCAAAACAGTAGGAAAACTTGTTGAATGTGATTTTTACTCACTGCATTACATTCATCTGTTGGACATTTGTGCTAAATAGTTCATTGAAGGGAAATACAAAGTAATCATTTTATATGACTATTGCTAAAGAAAAAACACTACATAGACCCCCTTATAATGAAAACAATCACTATAGCAGGGGTCTCAGTGTTGACAGCTAGATTTTTTTGTGGACATGTTCCATAAATATTGATGTCAAAGATTTCTTTTTTTGTGAAGAAATGTTTAGAATTAAGTTCATGAATCCAGATGGATCTCTATTAAAATCCCGAAAGAGGGCACTTTAAGTTGATGATTACTTCTATGTGTAGAAATCTTTATTTATAATTGAATCACTTCTTTATTTTTCAACAAGTTTTTAGTTATTTTTATTTGTTTTTTTCCAAATAGTTCAAGAAAGACCACCACAAATTAGCAATATTTTGCACTGTTAGACAATTTAATAAATCAGAAATTGATGACATAGTGTTGTATTTTACTTCTTTATCTCCTTTTTTTCAACCAAAAATGCTTTGCTCAGACTAGGGGGTACTTGAATTTAAAAAAATGTTCACAGGGGGTACATCACTGAAAAAAGGTTGAGAACCACTAGTTTGAAGTCCTATCGAACAATTGCTACAACGAATTTTTACTGTCAACTGAGTTTCGTTTTTTAAAGATTTCTGCTGGTGGTGTGCCTCTGGATTTTTTCAACGGAAAAAATGGGCCTTTGCTCAAAAAAGGTTGAAAAACACTGGTCTAAGCCAGTGGTTCTCAACCCTTTTTCAGTGATGTAGCCCCCGTGAACATTTTTTAAATTCAAGTACCCCCTAATCAGAACAAAGCATTTTTGGTTGAAAAAAAGATAAAGAAGTAAAATACAGCACTATGTCATCAGTTTCTGATTTAAATAATTGTATAACAGTGCAAAATATTGCTAATTTGAACTATTTGGAAAAAAAGATATAAAAAAGATATAAAAATAACTAAAAACTTGTTGAAAAATAAACAAGTGATTCAATTATAAATAAAGATTTCTACACATAGAAGTAATCATCAACTTAAAGTGCCCTCTTTGCGGATTGTAATAGAGATCCATCTGGATTCATGAACTTTAATTCTAAACATTTCTTCACAAAAAAAAAAAAATCTTTAACATCAATATTTATGGAACATGTCCACAAAAAAATCTAGCTGTCAACACTGAATATTGCATTGTTGCATTTTTTTTCACAGTTTATGAACCTACATTCAAATTTTGTTGAATTATTATTCAATACATATATTTATAAAGGATTTTTGAATTGTTGCTATTTTTAGAATATTTTTTAAAAAATCTCACGTACCCCTTGGCATACCTTCAAGTACCCCCAGGGGTATGCGTACCCCCATTAGAGAACCACTGGTCTAAGCTGTTAGAAATGCAATTAAAAGGTCCAATATGAAAAATTGCCAGGCATTTAGACATGATGATACGGCCTCTAACTAGTGGGGGTCAGGCCGGCCGTGCATGAATGGGAGGTGCTTTGCTGCTAAAAATGACTTCTCCTCCAGTTGTTCAACTTGTGACTGCTGTCTGTCACACCTAAGGGCTGCGTAGACGTGGCACTTGCCCTAAAGGTGCTCTTTAAAATGGAAATAGATGCAGTTGACTGGACAGCTCTGCTTAATGACTTAACTCTGCTTGGTCTCGTGAGTGAGATTTTACTTAAATGTGCACAAATCATTTAAATCGAGAGAATGAATGGGAAAGAGCAGAGGGGTTGTCCATTTATAGCTACCAGTAAAATGAGCAGACCAGAAGAGGGCGTGAGCGGCTCCCATTCATAGCTTTGGCTGTGAATGCACCATCAGCAACTCTGTGGAACCCAACTCAGTATGGCCATATTTGGTATGCCAATTTTAGTGTTGGAATCATGCATGGGCATTATTGTTAAAACACTTCTGATCATCTCATTTCAGGTGCTAAAAATCTTGCAGAAACTCAACAACCTGGACATCACCGTAGATGTCCTTGCTGTAAGTGCTTCAAAGACCATATGTGGATGTGAACCATGCAACGACTCACGAGTGACCTGGTGAATTTTAGGAAACCGGCATTGGGAAAACCGTCAACTCATTTCGCAAACACAAAGACGCTGGAGATCTAGCCAAGACGCTGGTGAAAGGTTGGAAACAATTACTCCCTAAGAAGTCAGCAAGGTGTGCATCCTTGTTTTTAGTGCCTAACATGTACAATAAAGGGCCGGCCCTGAATATAATAATAGCTTGTTTGTGGCCCCATTTCGGTCTTTAAATTTACCTGCAGCCGAGTGAGTATTGTGATAGTCTTTGAAGTTTCTGGCTTGTAAAGGTGATATCGATGTTATTTCATGTCTCGAGGGATTTCTTAATGTTTAAAAGAATACTTCGTCTTTTTTTTTGCTCTAACAATTAAAATATGCCATTTAAAATCAATTATTCCTATTTAACGGAAATTAATTCACCATGGACAGGCCCAGAAACAAATGAGGTATTAAATGCATTACTTTTGGCGACCAGATGTTCATTTGACTACGGTAGTGTATGCTTAAAAGAAACAACCAACAAACATGCAGTTAAAATAGGATAATAATAATTGGTTATCAAGAAATATCCTACATGTTACATAAAGATTTGTAAATAATCATGTAAGAACGATAAACAAAGACGACATTCCATCCATCCATTTTCTACCGCTTATTCCCTTTCGGGGTCGCGGGGGGCACTGGCGCCTATCTCAGCTACAATCGGGCGGAAGGCGGGGTACACCCTGGACAAGTCGCCACCTCATCGCAGGGCCAACACAGATAGACAGACAACATTCACACTCACATTCACACACTAGGGCCAATTTAGTGTTTCCAATCAACCTATCCCCAGGTGCATGTCATTGACAACTCCAATTCAGGCTAAGCCTATATGTTCAAGAGTCATGTGTTTTACAGCGGGTGGTTCGTTTCCCATCTAGGCCTTCGGTGATGTCCGACTTCAATGATTACCTCTCAAAATACAATCATTTATGTCGCCACGTGACCGTTGCTGGAGAAATACTATACAGAAACACATTTACGCACTATTGAGCATTGTACAAAATGGGTTATTTTCTGGCGCATTTAAAAGTCAATAAACCAGCATCAGCAATTAAAACATATCTTATGTGGTACTGTCAAAATTAAAATTGCAAAAAACACGTTAAACGCGGAAAAAAATAAAGAAATAAAATATCTGAACTCAAAATTTAATCGCCGGGACAGCTGAGCTAGCTTCCGGAGTTGGCCGACATCGTCTCGCAAGATGTAGTTTCTCTTTACATATCCTTCTTGAAAATGGCGCTGCAAATATATGTTGTCTAATCATAAAAGATGCAGATGAGGTGTGGTGGCTGACTTCTTAAAGGCTTACTGAAACCCACTATTATCGACCAATGATGAAATATTAACATTGCAACACATGCCAATACGGCCTTTTTAGTTTACTAAATTGCAATTTTAAATTTCCCGCAAAGTGTCCTGTTGAAAACATTGCGGTATTATGACGCGTATGATGACGCATTCGTTTGAAGTCTCGGGTTGTAGCGGACATTTTTTTCCAGCCTGATCCAAGCTATAAGTAGTCTGCTTTAATCGCATAATTACACAGTATTCTGGACATCTGTGTTGCTGAATCGTTTGCAATTTGTTCAATTAATAATGTAGACGTCGAAGTAGAAAGATGGAGTTGGGAAGCTTTTTGCCTTTAGCAACACAAACACAGCCGGTGTTTCCTTGTTTACATTCCCGAAGGTGAAGCTGTACTATGAAACAGAGGGGTCAAGCGATCATGGTTCCCGACCACATGTCAACCGGCAGGTTTCGGTGAGAAAATTGTGGTAATAAGTAGGCTCTTACTGTAGTTATGAGCGGAGCTTGCGTCCTCCTGCAGCTGCTGCGGACTATTACCTCCACCCACCGGAGACACTGACGGTCACCACACCTGTGGCCAAACTCTTCCGACTTTCAGGTACCATATAATCTCACTAAAACACTAGTAACACAATAAGCAGATAAGGGATTTTCCACAATTATCCTAGTAAATGTGTCTAATAACATCTGAATCGCTCCCACTGTCCTCGCCTTTTTTTTCTTTTCTAGTCCTTCACTCACTATCCTCATCCACAAATCTTTCATCCTCGCTCAAATTAATGGGGAAATTGCTGTTTCTCGGTCCGAATCGCTCAAGCTGCTGTTGGCTATGATTGTAAACAATGTGAGGAGCTCTACAACCAGTGACTTCGTGCACATTGTCTGCTACTTCCGGTAAAGGCAAGGCTTTTTTATTAGCGACCAAAAGTTGCGAACTTTATCGTCGATGTTCTCTACTAAATCCTTTCAGCAAAAATATGGCAATATCGCGAAATGATCAAGTATGACACATAGAATGGACCTGCTATCCCCGTTTAAATAAGAACATCTAATTTTAGTAGGCCTTTAAAGCAGGTCCATTCTATGTGTCACACTTGATCATTTCGCGATATTGCCATATTTTTGCTGAAAGGATTTAGTAGAGAAAATCGACGATATAGTTCGCCACTTTTGGTACTTCCTGAAAAAGCCTCGCCTCTACCGGAAGTCGCAGACAATGACGTCGCAAGTGTGGGGGCTCCTCACATATTCACATTGATTTTAATGGGAGCCTCCAACAAAAAGTTATTCAGACCGAGAAAACGACAATTTACCCATTAATTTGAGCGAGGATGAAAGATTCGTGTTTGAGGATATTGATAGCGACGGACTTGGTGGGGAAAAAAAAAAAAAAAAAAAGCGTTAGCATTGGGACGTATTCCGATGTTTTTAAACACATTTACTCTGATAATTATGGGAAATCCCTTATCTTTCTATTGTGTTGCTAGTACCTGATAGTCGGAGGGGTTTGTCCACGGATGTTTTGACGCCATGTCTCATGGGTGTCGAGGGCAGCTGTACGGACGACAAACTCAGCTGATATCCGGTAAGTGGCGACTTTTTAACCACAATTTTCTCACCGAAACCTGCTGGTTGACATTCGGTTGGGATCCATGTCTGCTTGACCGCGCTCTGATCCATAGTAAAATTTCAGCTCTGGGAATTTTAAACAAAGAATCACCGTGTGTTTGTGTGGCTAAAAGCAAAAGCTTCCCAACTCCATCTTTTTACTGTGACTTCTCCAATATTAATTGAACAAATTGCAAAAGATTCAGCAACACAGATGTCCAAAATACTGTGTAATTATGCCGTTAAAGCAGACTACGTAGCGCTCATACTTCCTTTAAAACGCGTGACGTCCTGTGTACACGTCATCATTACACGACGTTTCCAAGACGAAACTCCCGGGAAGTTTAAAATTGTAATTTAGTAAACTAAAAAAGCCGTACTGGAATGTGTTACAATGTTAATATTTCATCATTGATATATAAACTATCAGACTGCATGGTGGGTAGTAGTGGGTTTCAGTAGGCCTTTAAAGTTCACTCCACAGCGTGCTCATCAAAAACATCCAACTGCCGGCATGTCTCCTGTACATTCAACCTAAACAGGGCTATTGCGCATGCTCTTTACTACTGTGGCATGCTGGGTAATGGAGTTCTAATGTTACCAAGCTCATAACATCACAATATATATCTGCCTTAGGCCAGCTCGAAGGCCTTACTGACAACTTGTGATCTGATCCGTCAAATGTAAGTGAACGGACGCCCGCATTGATTCTGAAAGCCTCGGTCAGATTTGGTACAGCTTGGCAACATAAACTAGCTGAATTCTGATTGGCTCAAAACTCTATAACCTAAAAACAACAGCGCTGGAAGGAGCATAATATGACATGAGAATATTAATATTTTAGATATTTACAGAAAGTAAATTAAAAAAATTACTTTTTAATAATGGATTAGGTCTCTGCTTTTTGCAGATGATGTGGTCCTGATGGCTTTATCTGACCGGGATCTTCAGCTCTCGCTGGATCGGTTCGCAGCCGAGTGTGAAGCGACTGGAATGAGAATCAGCACCTCCAAGTCCGAGTCCATGGTTCTCGCCCAGAAAAGGGTGGAGTGCCATCTCCGGGTTGGGGAGGAGACCCTGCCCCAAGTGGAGGAGTTCAAGTACCTAGGAGTCTTGTTCACGAGTGAGGGAAGAGTGGATCGTGAGATCGACAGGCGGATCGGTGCGGCGTCTTCAGTAATGCGGACGTTGTACCGATCCGTTGTGGTGAAGAAGGAGCTGAGCCGGAAGGCAAAGCTCTCAATTTACCGGTCGATCTACGTTCCCATCCT
>NC_084619.1:12096806-12201806 GCF_033978795.1 Nerophis ophidion
AGTTAAAGTACCAATGATTGTCACACACACACACACACTAGGTGTGGTGAAATTTGTCCTCTGCATTTGACCCATCCCGTTGTTTGGGAATCATTTTTGGTGATTAGTGGTTAGCGCATGGGTGTCAAACTCTGGCCCGCGGGCCAAATTTAATTTGGCCCTTGAGGCAATATCAAATTAACATTAGAGCTGGCCCGCCGCTGTAACACCACATTCACCGCTAATACTCATACTCGTCAACCCTCCCAATTTTCCCGGGAGACTCCCGAAGTTCAGTGCCCCTCCCGAATTCCTCCCGATTTCCACCCGGAAAATAATATTGGGGGCGGGCCGTAAAAGCACTGCTTTTGGCGTTCTCTACTTGTCGCCACATCCACTTTTCTTCCATTAAAAACAGCGTGCCGGCCCACTCACATAATATATGCGGCTCATACACACCAAGTGTATGCAAGGCCTACTTGGTCAACAGCCATACAGGTCACACTGAGGGTGGCCGTATAAACAAGGTTAACACTGTTACAAATATGCGCCACACTGTGAACCCACAGCAAACAAGAATGACAAACACATTTCGGGAGAATATCCGCACGGTAACACAATATAAACACAACCGGACAAGTACTCAGAACCCCTTGCATCACTAACTCTTCCGGGACGCTACAATATACACCCCCGCTACCACCAAACCCCGCCCCAACTCAAACCTGCCGCCGAAAAAAGGCATTACATTTGTGTTTTTATTTAATTTGATATGCTATTGATATTTTTTAATTACTATTATTTGAAACTGAATTTTGCATGTCACTATAAAGTTATATAAGCCTTGCTTTGTCAATATTCAATGCAAAACTTGTTTGGGTCCCTATTAAAGGTTTCATTTGTTCAACCTCGGCCCGCGGCTTGTGTTCACTTTTAAATTTTGGCCCGCTCTGTATTTGAGTTTGACACCCCTGGGTTAGAGTGTCCGCCCTGAGATCGGGAGGTCATGAGTTCAAACCCCGGTTCGTACCAAAGACTATAAAAATGGGACCCATTACCTCCCTTCTTGGCATTCAGCAACAAGGGTTGGAATTGGGGGTTAAATCACCAAAAATGATTCCCGGACGCGGCACCGCTGCTGCCCACTGCTCCCCTCACCTCCCAGGAGGTGAACAAGGGTGATGGGTCAAATGCAGAGAATAATTTCGCCACACCATCGTGTGTGTGTGTGTGTGTGTGTGTGTGTGTGAGACAATCATCGGTACTTTTAACTTTTTAACTTTAACGCAGACTAACAATAGTGGTAACAAGTTTGTGTACAATTTCGACATGGTCGACTGGCGAGGTGTTCCCTCGCTTACTTGCTGATCATAAATCATGCCTTTCACTTGGAAAATAGTGGCAGAGGACGTATTTCGACAAGTTGGTACACTTTGACGGCCATTTAGGACCGGACATGGCGAAAAGGCGCTTGGTCGCCCACACCCCGTGTCTTATAGTTTAGTCTTTATTTGAAGGGGCAATGCACAGAAACATTAAATTCAAAGACAGATGATATGTTCTGTACCAGATTATAGCTAAATAGCTCCTTTCTATCTGCAGTCCCTAGCTACCTAAATTAAAGGGATGCAAAAATCATCCAATAAAATCATTACAATAAAGTCATACCATATCACATAATCAAATTTAAAAAAGTCATAAAATGCCCTTTCATGGACACAGATTTAATATACAGTACAACCAGATCTCATTTACATCATCACACAAAGACAATAAGTGCTCTTTTTCCACATCTGTCATTTGTAAAACAACAAAAACAACCATGATTTTAACACACACACCTCACAATTTACAACAAAAATGCTGTCATGGATAACGATAATACACATTAAATTGACCTGCCAAACATAGTGCCCACCTTAGTGACCGTGTGAGCAGCTTTGAGTGCTCCAAAGCCACTTTTTATCTTCAATTGTAAATGTAATCGGTTAAACTTTTCAAGTTTGTTGTGAGGTTGTTCCATTCCTTTATGGCTTTATATGAAAAGGCTGATTGTGCAAAATATGTTTTACATTCGGGGTTGCTACACTGCCCCCTGGTGGAGGCTCGCGTGTTTCTGGTTGACACAGCAGATGTAAACTGGACAAAGTGCGTAAGTGGCGCTGTTGCGATGTTATTTAGGATTCGATGGGCCATTCGTATTGATGCTAATCTTTGAATATTAGCTAAGTTTAACAATCTATATTTTTGGAGAACTCAACAGTGATGGTGGTGGTGTGGTTTTCGGTCAAGAATTTTGAGCGATTGTTTGTGCAAATTTTCCAATGGCATCAGTCATTTTGCTTGCCTGCGACCAACATCCATCCATCCATTTTCTACCGCTTATTCCCTTTTGGGGTCGCGGGGGGCGCTGGCGCCTATCTCAGCTACAATCGGGCGGAAGGCGGGGTACACCCTGGACAAGTCGCCGCCTCATCACAGGGCCAACACAGATAGACAGACAACATTCACACCCACATTCACACACTAGGGCCAATTTAGTGTTTCCAATCAACCTATCCCCAGGTGCATGTCTTTGGAAGTGGGAGGAAGCCGACATGTTATACAATAATAAAAACGAGACATAATCATTGCATTAAAATAAGTTTGAGCTGCCTCAAATGTTAACCAATTCCTGATACATTTGAACGTTTTTATGTTGTATTTAAGACACTGGCAAATCTGTTTTTTTAAAGCCAAGTGTTGGGTCTACACTAACATTGTGTATTATCTCCTTATTAACCCTTATATTTGGAAAGGATGACATTTTATATTTGTTTACAAAATACTTTTTTGCCGTTTTCTTAATGTTTAAAGTAAGACGAGTCATGTAGCCATCTTTACGAGGATTATGAGACATCCATCCATTTCCTACCGCGTATTCCCTTTGGGGTTGCGGGGGGCGCTGGTGCCTATCTCAGCTACAATCGGGCGGAAGGCGTCGTACACCCTGGACAAGTCGCCATCTCATCGCAGGGATTATGAGACATTCTTAATCTAAATGGGGAATATATGAACATCCTAGCAGTCAGCGTCCTAATGACAGCCGACATTGTCCAGTAAGTGATATATATATTTTTTTTTTACATTTGTTGGCTCTCATTAAGTCTGCAGTAATGAAGAGAAAAAAGCAAACGTGATGCATTTTTGAAATTAATGCGCCTTGTATGCTTAACATTATCAATATACGTCAATATTAAACATTGTTTTAAATTTTTTCATTATCGTTACTGCATCACATATTTCAATCAATCAATCAATGTTTACTTATATAGCCCTAAATCACTAGTGTCTCAAAGGGCTGCACAAACCACTACGACATCCTCGGTAGGCCCACATAAGGGCAAGGAAAACTCACACCCAGTGGGACATCGGTGACAATAATGACCCAGTGGGACGTCGGTGACAATGATGACTATGAGAACCTTGGAGAGGAGGAAAGCAATGGATGTCGAGCGGGTCTAACATGATACTGTGAAAGTTCAATCTATAATGGATCCAACACAGTCGCGAGAGTCCAGTCCAAAGCGGATCCAACACAGCAGCGAGAGTCCCGTTCACAGCGGAGCCAGCAGGAAACCATCCCAAGCGGAGGCGGATCAGCAGCGCAGAGATGTCCCCAGCCGATACACAGGCAAGCAGTACATGGCCACCGGATCGGACTGGACCCCTTCCACAAGGGAGAGTGGGACATAGAAGAAAAAGAAAAGAAACAGCAGATCAACTGGTCTAAAAATATATACTTATAGTGTGTATACAAACCCTTAATGGAGATGTTTGGATGTTTTTTATGGGCCTTATAGGCAGAATTGAGTGCCTCCCATAGGTTCCATTTTAAGTAAACTTTAGATCACATCTATTTATTATTTAGAATGCATGAAAAAGTGACATGTATCACACTAGTGATTTAGGGCTATATAAGTAAACATTGATTGATAATGATTGTGAAGGACAGGCAACATTCCAAAAAAAGTGCAGTTCCTCTTTAAGCTAATGTAGAATACTAGCGTGTCTCAACGGGTGCGTATGATTGAGTGCACTGCTGGTGTAACTTTGTTTTTATTCTTTGCCGGAAGTAACATACAAGTATAAAGTTTTTTTTAAAGAGTTTGAAGAACTTAAACACAGTGTAGTGCAGGTCTGAGCAATCATTTTGACTCTGGTATCCAAATTTAGAGAAAAAAATGTTTTTCGGGGCAGGTATACCTGATTTTTAGGAACACTCGTACAAAACCTCACAATGTCTGATTGAAAGCTAAAAATGTTATGACAGGCCGCCTTAAACAGAATGGAATTTTACGTTTTTTTTACTGAAAGACACCGAGAATGTACATGAAAATAAAGAATGTGGGATTTACAATATTAACTATGAAGGATAAAACACTGAATATTGACAACATATGAACATCACACCCCTCTTGATCGACATATTTTACAATCAAGCGAAACACAACCAAAATGCAACAAACACAGCGAAATATGAACGCTAAGGGTAAAAAAAAAAAACCCACCTACAATCTATCACTAAGCTTTGTTGTAACTTTGCTGGCCGCTCTGGAAACACTCTGTGGAAACGCTCCCCACCCACACTGCTTGGTGCCTCGTCTGAGCTGCTGTGACTTGGATTGCCATAGTAACTAGAACTGTATATCATGCAAAAGCGCATATTCCAAACATTGAAATACTTTATATAGTTCAAGACTTACGGTCATTTGAAAGCATCACTGCACATCATAATGGGAGCTACAGTTTTGATCTTAAAGATAAAAAAAAAAAAATTATGTTCTGCGGGCCAGATTGAAAAGCTTAATTTCATGGCCCTGAGGGAGAGCCCCGCCACCCGGCGGAGGAAACTCATTTCGGCCGCTTGTACCCGTGATCTTATCCTTTCGGTCATGACCATAGGTGAGGATGGGAACGTAGATCGACCGGTAAATTGAGAGCTTTGCCTTCCGGCTCAGCTCCTTCTTCACCACAACGGATCGATACAACGTCCGCATTACTGAAGACGCCGCACCGATCCGCCTGTCGATCTCACGATCCACTCTTCCCCCACTCGTGAACAAGACTCCTAGGTACTCGAACTCCTCCACTTGGGGCAGGGTCTCCTCCCCAACGCGGAAATGGCTCTCCACCCTTTTCCTCACCTATGGTCCTGAGCTTTGGGTCATAACCAAAAGGACATGAACACTGGTACAAGCGGCCGAAATGAGTTTCCTCCACCGTATGGCGGGGCTCTCCCTTAGAGATAGGGTGAGAAGCTCTGCCATCCGGGAGGAACTCAACATAAAGCCGCTGCTCCTCCACATCGAGAGGAGCCGGATGAGGTGGTTCGGGCATCTGGTCAGGATGCCACCCGAACGCCTCCCTTGGGAGGTGTTTAGGGCACGTCCAACCGGTAGGAGGCCACGGGGAAGACCCAGGACACGTTGGGAAGACTATGTCACCCGGCTGGCCTGGGAACGCCTCGGGATCCCCCGGGAAGAGCTCGACGAAGTGGCTGGAGATAGGGAAGTCTGGGCTTCCCTGCTTAGGCTGCTGCCCCCGCGACCCGACCTCGGATAAGCGGAAGATGATGGATGGAATTTCATGGCCTTAATTTGCCCAGGTCTGGTGTAGCGGAACCTTTGCGATGAAATAACCGTGACATTTTTAATCACGGTTAATGGTAAAACCAGATAATTGTTGCACCCCTGGCTGCAACACCAAGAAAGCAACGCATGCGCTTCTCGTAGAATTCATACCAATTGCTAATTTCATTGCATTATTTTTGTCTCAGTGCTTTACGAAACAGGAGGCGTCCCGTTTGAAATACTCGAGCCGGTGTTGGAGAAGTGTACGCCGGAGCAGCTGCTGCGCATTGAGGAATGCAACCCGGTAGGAAAAGATTTAGAGCAGACACTAGACACACCTGCCAAAACATAGGGAGATTATTCGGATGTTTAACGAAAATGCTTAAATGATGACTTCAAATTGATCTTCTGAACCATGGTGTATCGTCCGCAGAGACATCATCCTACACTTTCTTTTATGGCGGAAGTTGAACAAATCGCAAAAACACAGTCTTATTGTGACCTCTGGGTTACATTGAAATGGGCCACTTAGATTCAATCGAGTAGACCAGTTGACATTTTAAAATGTAGCCCAATTAACCATACTTGGTGTGTTAGCATCCTCTGATGATCGTCTCCCCAGGTGTACATTGGCGTGACGGACAACCTGTGGGGAAAACACTGCCAGAGGGATTTCAAGGACGCCAAGCTTCAGCAGTACGAATCATGGAAAGAGATGTACCTCAGACTGTCAGAAGAGAGGGAGAGAAAATTCCAGAGATTGGCCAAAAAAATTGTCATGGACCATTCCAAGAAACCGAAAGGTGTGTACAAAGAATTACAGAATGTGGTACTGTGCAAAATGTCCTGAAGGGGAACTGCACTTTCTTTGGAATTTTCAGTTCTTCAAAACCATAATGTGAGACAAGAACACACTTGTCCGTCTTCGTTTGCAGTCAAATATCGAAAATAAGGCTCGTAGTAAACCGAAAATAAGGCTTGTAGTTAGCTACATTGGGTTGTGGCCATAATCTGAGAAGTGGGTCAACTTTGACATTCAACCTAGAACGGAAGACACAACAAGATGCTCGGAACACAAGTCTGAAAGATATAAAATTCCCAGTGAGAGCGGACGTTATACATAAAGTAATTGTTTTATTATGTTAGTAGTTTGTTTTTCATGATTTAGTGTTACACTATAGCAATGGTTCCCAAACTTTTGCAGGCTGGCGCCCCCTTGGCTCCCCAGTGAATTCCTAGCGCCCCCCCCCCCCCTACGGACAGATATGGAAACAAACACCTCTTTCTTGATATTTGGTATGCTGCAATTTGAAAAGAGAAAGGTTATACACAACATTTCATAAATAGGCCTACTTAAAGACAAAAATGACAACATTGAAGGTATGAAAAGCAATTTACCCTCTCACGTATTCATTTTCTTCCATTTACTCACAGAAAATGGTGGCGGACGTGATCTAAGGCACGCCACCCACACAATGACACACGCGCGAACACGCATATATGCACACACACACACACACACACACACACACACACACATGCACACACAGGTACAAAGTCATATACATTCGTAACAATATATATCAGTGAATGCACCACCCTAACCAGCTCAACACAACACAACACGGCGCGTTCTGGCGAGTCCCCAATTTCATGTTGACTTGAACTCAAGATGATGTTGACCGCCAGAATGCGGTTTTTATTATAAGATACAATTCTGAACATTACAAGCTTGAAATTACAAACCTGAGCTTTTGCTTTTGTAGTCTATGCTGTCGGATCTGACTGGGCCAGAGCGGCGTGTGGTAACCGGACCCTGATGCGTCGTCCACTGACTCGTCCTGCTGCACGTGTTGTGTACAAATCGTCAAACAAACGTTCGAACTTCTGACTTCGACTTCGGACTGCCGCCCCCCTACCTCCCCCTTCTTCCTCACCGCCCCCCCAGATCTTTCCACCGCCCACTTTGGGAACCACTGCACTATAGCATGACCTGCTTAGCATCCAGCGTCTAAAGTTTGTAGCTCATCATTTGTATATGCAGTCTCAAAAAGATAAGGATCCGGACCATTTGTCTGAAAGTGGTTGTCATTGGCTCTCATAAAGTCTTACGATTAGTAGTAGCTGTTTGTTGTTGAAGGAAATGGTGAACATTGTGATGTGCTCTTTGAATTCAATGCACCCAAAAATAAATGTTCCGGCAATGCTTAAAAGGATCAACTCAGAAAATAGTACTGTACATGTCATGAATGTGCCTGTTACTACATTATACTTAAAGCATGTATAAAAATGTTGTTGGATGGCGGAATAGATCACATCCCCATTGCCTGCAATGATGGTCATCTGGTACGAAACGTATTTTAGAATTTCGAATGATTGGCAACATTCTAAAAAAAAAAAAAGTCCACTTCCCCTCTAGTCTACTACTAATTTTATTTGAACAGACACATTTAGCAAGATGATGATGTTAGGTTTGTGTCCACCCTAAAATCGGTAGGTTGTGAGTTCAAACCCAGGCCGAGTTATACCAAAGACGATAAAAACGGGACCCATTACCTCCCTGCCTGGCACTCAGTACCAAGGGTTGGAATTGGGGGTTAAATCACCAAAATGATTCCTGAGCGCAGGCGTTGCTCACTGCTCCCCTCACCTCCCAAGGGGTGAAACAAGGAGATGGGTCAAATGCAGAGGGTAATTTCACCACAACTAGTGTTTGTGTGTGACTATCAGTGGTACTTTAACTTTAGGTTTAAATTTAAGACTAAGTGTTAAATTAAATATTTAGGTTTAGATTTAATATGTAGGTTTAGGTAACCGCAGGATTAGGTCTCTGCTTTTTGCAGATGATGTGGTCCTGATGGCTTCATCTGACCGGGATCTTCAGCTCTCGCTGGATCGGTTCGCAGCCGAGTGTGAAGCGACCGGAATGAGAATCAGCACCTCCAAGTCCGAGTCCATGGTTCTCGCCCGGAAAAGGGTGGAGTGCCATCTCCGGGTTGGGGAGGAGACCCTGCCCCAAGTGGAGGAGTTCAAGTACCTAGGAGTCTTGTTCACGAGTGGGGGAAGAGTGGATCGTGAGATCGACAGGCGGATCGGTGCGGCGTCTTCAGTAATGCGGACGTTGTACCGATCCGTTGTGGTGAAGAAGGAGCTGAGCCGGAAGGCAAAGCTCTCAATTTACCGGTCGATCTACGTTCCCATCACCTATGGTCATGAGCTTTGGGTCATGACCGAAAGGATAAGATCACGGGTACAAGCGGCCGAAATGAGTGTCCTCCGCCGTGTGGCGGGGCTCTCCCTTAGAGATAGGGTGAGAAGCTCTGCCATCCGGGAGGAACTCAAAGTAAAGCCGCTGCTCCTTCACATCGAGAGGAGTCAGATGAGGTGGTTCGGGCATCTGGTCAGGATGCCACCCGAACGCCTCCCTAGGGAGGTGTTTAGGGCACGTCCAACCGGTAGGAGGCCACGGGGAAGACCCAGGACACGTTGGGAAGACTATGTCTCCCGGCTGGCCTGGGAACGCCTCGGGATCCCCCGGGAAGAGCTAGACGAAGTGGCTGGGGAGAGGGAAGTCTGGGTTTCCCTGCTTAGGCTGTTAACCCCGCGACCCGACCTCGGATAAACGGAAGATGATGGATAATGGATGGTGGATGGATGGATGTAAGTTTAGATTCAACATTTAGGTTTAAATGTAACATATAGGTTAACATTTAAGATATAGGTTTAGATTCAACATTTAGATATAATATTTAGAGTCAGCATTTAAATTAAACCGAAAGCCATCCAGTCATCCATTCAATTTCTACCGCTTGTCCTTCTCAGTCTTAAATGTGATGAAAATTAGCTAAATCTGAGAAAAGCGAGTTAAATCTTAGAAATATATCTGCTAGGAAAGTGTGACTGAACTTTCACATTTGGCACTCTATAAAAAAGTTCACACAGCTCAGCATTAGCATTTACGTAACTATTTTTAATACTCAAAATGTATCATAGCTGCACCCCACATCCTTAGTTTTTTCTGTATGTGGCCCTCCCTGGAAAATGTTTCTGACAACCCTGCTTCTGGAGACACATTAATAAGTCAATTTACTTTAATGGGGACCTTTTTTTTAATTCTTCCTCATGTAGACAGTTGAAGATTAAGCCAACAGTCTTTGGTAAAACTTCTGACCACCAACAGGAACTCCATGATGTCGTATTCTACCACAACTGAGATGTTTGATATTTTTTTCTAGAAAGTTGTACAAAGTAATTTTCTTCAGTGACCAAATGGATCACCATAATAGTTGTTTTCCTGACATTATATTCGCCCTTTTTTTGATTAGGCCGGCAAGTGAAGATGGCATTTATTCACACCGTTGCTAAGCCACCCAGACATGTGCGTATCCAACAAGAAATCCATGGAACTGCGGTTCAGCAGCCTCCACAGTCTAATTGCAGGTGGGTAACTAGAGAGTAAGTTTTGATTTCAGTTTCATGTGGGACACACAACTAATTGAATGAATGAATGGGTTTATTTTGAGCCATGCAAACAATCAATCAATCAATCAATCAATCAATCAATGTATTTTATTTCGGCAATCTTCACATAAAGCAAAGAACAACAACAAGAAAAGAGAGAAAAAAAAAGAAAAGAGAATGACATAAAATACAAAAGAAATATATAGATACATTATTTTTACACCTACATTGAAAACATTACATGTGCCTAATCTTTTGTAGATGTCAAGATTGCCTCAAAAGGGAGTGGGAAGAAGTAAACTTATTACTGTGCCTAATTAATTCAAACACACACACACACACACACACAGATTAAAATGTATGTAAGTGCAAACCGCAAATGTTAAAAAGTATCTAGCTGACAATTAACAGAGCTAAACCATGACCTTGTGGGTGATCTAAAAATAAATGAGCCGCTGTTTTCTGCTTATTGTTAGTGTTTGACCTTTCTCCTTTTAATGTAGCATAACTTTGTTTTTAGGCGATGAAAACTGCTGGGAAGCAAAACTGTCTTTTTTTTTTTTAAGTGCAGGAGACATGATTCCATGACCCTCAATTATGTCTCAAAATACAAAGGAAATATTACTTATAGCTATGGTTATCAAAATTAACATGTTAACTTGTGTGATTGATCACAAAATGTTTTCGCATTAATCATGTATTTATGCAGATTACCGTATTTTTCGGATTATAAATCGCTCCGGAGTATACGTCACACCGGCCGAAAATACATGATAAAGAAGGAAAAAAAAATATACGTCGCACATGAGTGTAAATCGCATTTTTGGGGGTAATTTATTTGATAAAATCCAACACCAATAATAGACATTTGAAAGGCAATTTAAAATAAATAAATAATAGTGAAAAACAGGCTGAATAAGTGTATGTTATATGAGGCATAAATAACCAACTGAGAAGGTTCCTGGTAATTAACGTAACATTATGGTAAGAGTCATTCAAATAACTATAACATATAGAACATGCTATACGTTTAAGAAACAATCTGTCACTCCTAATTGATAAATCCCATGAAATCTTCTTCCTCGATGTCGCTTCTAAACCTCTTGTCGTTTTCTACTGCACATTTCACTACGTCCAGCTTGTAATCTGCAGTACAGGATTTTCTTTTCGGTGCCATTTTTGTTCAGCAAAAATGACCCACAATGCACTTCTGCCATGTACCTCCCCCGCCGAATTCTTATTGGTTGACGTGTGTGTGACGATTGCTAACATTTTCTCCGTCTCTTCCGCGAATGAGATAAATAATATTATTTGATATTTTACGAGGGCTTCACGGTGGCAGAGGGGTTAGTGCGTCTGCCTCACAATACAAAGTTCAAAGTCCTGGGTTCAAATCCAGGCTCGGGATCTTTCTGTGTGGACTTTGCATGTTCTCCCCGTGAATGCGTGGGTTCCCTCCGGGTACTCCGGCTTCCTCCCACTTCCAAAGACATGCACCTGGGGATAGGTTGATTGGCAACACTAAATTGGCCCTAGTGTGTGAATGTGAGTGTGAATGTTGTCTGTCTATCTGTGTTGGCCCTGTGATGAGGTGGCGACTTGTCCAGGGTGTACCCTGCCTTCCGCCCGATTGTATCTGAGATAGGCGCCAGCGCCCCCCGCGACCCCAAAGGGAATAAGCGGTAGAAAATGGATGGATGGATGGATATTTTACGGTAATGTGTTTAATAACTTCACACATAAGTCGCTATGTGTCGCGCCCCCGGCCAAACTATAAAAAAAAACTGCGATTAATAATCCGAAAAATACGGTAATCCCGCAATTTATTTTGAGTGCACATGCTCCTTTACTTTATATGGTCAGTCCTTTAGAAAAAACTGCTTTCACGTTTTGAGCAAATAAATTAAATGCATTCATTATTTTTGGATAACAATTTTTTTCTAAGTATTGGGGTCTTTTCTTAAGTTAATTTAAATTTTGCAAGTGATTAATAACCTGTAATTACCTCAAATAAAGTGTGATTACTCTGATTTAAAGGGGTCATATCATGATGTTTTTCTTATTTAAAACGCGTGTGGTCAAGATAACATGTATTAGTGATTCTTAAGTCAAAATTTTGCGTGGATTGTTTCATAGATCATCTTCAAGTCGCTTTCTGCAGTCTCTTTTAATCCGCCATTTTGTGGAAGGTCTTATTTACATGCATCCACTTCGACTACATCTTCTCTCCACCACCCATGTTGTAGTTTTAAGCACTTCCTAAACAAGTCTACTGACATAAAAGCCACGGCCCCCTGACACCCCTTCTTAACTGTCTATGCGACGTCAAGGCTTGGTTAGCCCAGAATTTTTTAATAATGAATGAGGGAAAAACGGAAATTTTAGTTTTTGGTCCGGCCCTCACTGACTTGGGTCCATTGCAAAATGATGTGCGTCCCAAAGTCACCAGCCTTGGCGTCACTATAGACAGCGATTTTAAACTAGACAAACAAGTCAATGGCCTTTTAAAATCGTGTTTTTATCACCTTTGTCTTTTAGTAAAGGTTAAACCGTTTTTATCTTTTAACCTTTTTGAACAAGTCGTGCATGCTTTTATTTCAAGTGGCCTGGACTACTGCAATGCACTTTATGCTGGCATTAGCCAAAAAGCTCTCTCCCGGTTGCAGTTAGTCCAGAACGCGGCAGCACGACTTTTAACAGGGGCCAGGAAACGCCAGCATATAACCCCAATTCTTCAGAGTTTGCACTGGCTCCCTGTTCATTTTAGAATTTATTTTAAAACATTGCTGTTTGTTTTTAAATCTTTACATGGACTGGCACCTCAATATATCTCGGACCTCATCCAAATTTACATTCCTGCGCGCGCTCTGAGGTCCGAGAGCCAGTTCAAGCTCGTGGTGCCCAAGACCAGACTTAAGACCAGGGGAGACAGGGCCTTCTCTGTGGTCGGCCCTAAGCTCTGGAACACTCTGCCCCTCCATGTTCAAACTGCTTCCACAGTGGAGTGTTTTAAGTCTCGTCTTAAGACCCACTTTTATTCTTTGGCTTTTAACACTACGTGAGTTGTGTGGTCCTCTGTTTTCTGTTGTCCTCTGTGTTTTTTATACACTTTGATTTCTATTTTACTGTTTTAATTGATTTTACCCTTTAAAATAGTTTTTAATCATATTTGTTTTTATATTGTTTTTATTGGTTTTATATTTATTTATTTTTTGTTTTTATTCAGTCATTGGTGGAGCATAATATATATATATATATATATATATATATATATACATATATACTTTTTTATTTTATTTTATTTTTTTATTTTTTTTACAATTGTTTTTAACATGGCTGTGCAGCACTTTGGAAACGTTATTGTTGTTTAAATGTGCTATATAAATAAAGTGGATTGGATTGGATAAAAGTTCACACTATATGCTACTTTGAATTAGGAATGGCAAAGGTGGAGAATGCATGTGCATGTACGAGCCAGTCTGCCACACAACAGGGATAGAGGGAAAAGTTGGTTATTGATTGCAAATGCCGGACTACCTGCGCAAAGCTCTTTGGGTAAATCTCTATTATATATATGGAGTCACACTTGGGAACACGTCACAAATTGGGCGAATCCCAAATGGCTCGTTCGGAAGAAGTATGCAACAAGGCAATATTTTTTGTATGGTTTGATTTCAAATTTTGCTACCTATTTGTACACTAACGGGTACCAATAGGTAAGAAAAGTTGGTTTTACATTATAGGTCTTATTTGAAAAAATAGTTTGACAGCACTGCTACTTTTACATAAATACAAAGTAAGTATGCACTTATTGCAAGCAGCACTGAGAGACTTGTATGTCGCCATGTTTTAAAAGGCTAAGGGCCTTTGCTTATCCAAACACAGAAACTGGAGTTGTGTGCTAGATGGACTGGTTTTTACTTTGGCGAGAGGCAATCTTTGTCACATGTTGTAATGTGACACATGTAGTAAGCCATGTTGATTGATTGATTGATTGAAACTTTTATTAGTAGATTGTTCAGTTCATATTCCATACAATTGACCACTAAATGGTAACACCCGAAAACGTTTTTCAACTTTTTGAAGTTGGGGTCCACGTAAATCAATTCATGGTACAAATATATACTATCAGCAAAATATAGGTTAATCATCAGAGTATATATATTGAAATATTTACATTTTTTATAATCCGGGGGTGGGAGGAGGAGGGGGGAGGGGGGTTAGGTTTGGTTGATATCAGTACTTCAGTCATCAACAGTTGCATCAGAGAAATGGACATTGAAACAGTGTAGGTCTGACTTGGTAGAAATATTTACAGCAAGCAGTGGACATAAATTCAGAAAGCATAAGAACAAGTACCGTATTTTTCGGACTATATGTCGCAGTTTTTTTGATCGTGTGCGACATATGCTCCCGAGCGACTCATGTGTGAAATTATTTACACATTACCGTAAAATATCAAATAATATTATTTATCTCATTCGCGGAAGAGACCAAGTAAATGTCAGCAATCGTCACACACATGTCAACCAATAAGAATTCGGCGGGGGAGGGTCATGGCAGAAGTGTATTGTGGGTAATGGAATGCTAACTGCTATATCCTATATGCTACTGCCGTAGCTATTAAAATGGATAATTTCATCGTTGGCAGTAATTTATAAAAACTGAGAAGGGCTGAACAAAAATGACACCGAAAAGGAAAGCATGTACTGAAGATTACAAGCTGGACGTAGTGAAATATGCAGCAGAAAACGACAAGAGGAAGCGGCGCATACCTTTTTGGAGTTGGCAGAGTTGTTTAGAAGCGACATTGAGGAAGAGGATTTCATGGGATTTAGCTATTAGGAGTGACAGATTGTTTGGTAAACATATAGCATGTTTTATATGTTATAGTTATTTGAATGACTCTTACCATAATATGTTACGTTAACATACCAGGCACCTTCTCAGTTGGTTATTTATGCCTCATATAACGTACACTTATTCAGCCTGTTCACTATTCTTTATTTATTTTAAATTGCCTTTCAAATGTCAATCAATCAATCAATCAATGTTTACTTATATAGCCCTAAATCACTAGTGTCTCAAAGGGCTGCACAAACCACTACGACATCCTCGGTAGGCCCACATAAGGGCAAGGAAAACTCACACCCAGTGGGACGTCGGTGACAATGATGACTATGAGAACCTTGGAGAGGAGGAAAGCAACGGATGTCGAGCGGGTCTAACATGATACTGTGAAAGTTCAATCCATAATGGATCCAACACAGTCGCGAGAGTCCAGTCCAAAGCGGATTCAACACAGCAGCGAGAGTCCCGTTCACAGCGGAGCCAGCAGGAAACCATCCCAAGCGGAGGCGGATCAGCAGCGCAGAGATGTCCCCAGCCGATACACAGGCAAGCAGTACATGGCCACCGGATCGGACCGGTGTATGATGTCACCTAGATGTCTATTCTTGGTGTTGGATTTGATCAAATATACCCCCAAAATACGACTTATACTTCAGTGCGACGTATATGTTTTTTTCCTTCTTTATTATGCATTTTCGGCCAGTGCGACGTATACTCCGGAGCGATTCATAATCCGAAAAATACGGTATATACATTTGATTATCTACAATCCGGGGAGATGGGCTGTGGAGGGGGTGAGGGTGTCAGTCAAAGGTTGAAGTTGCCTGGAGGTGTTCTTCAAGTGTGGTTTTAAAGGAGTTAAAGTTGGGGGAAATGATTTCAAAACAACAAATGCAATTATTTTCATGATTCTTCAATTCTAGCGTCAAGTCTCGAGATAGCAAACCAAAGTCTTACAATGACCCTGTGAAGACCAATACCTGCGGCAGCAGTAGCAGCACCAACACCAACTCAGGGCCAGGCAACACTCAAGACTCTCGCAAGAAAACAAGTGAGCCCGCATGAGTATTATTCATGTCCTGTTTGTACCTGATGTTCAAATGCAAATCTATATCAAGAAACTTATTTTAAATACATACTCTATTTGATGTTGTTATTGTAGATTGCATAATCTTTTATGACATGTTTATCACCACAGGGGTGGCTCCAATGATGGCAAAGTCCTTGAAGGCGTTCAAAAAGCAGTTGGGACGCCGATGAATGCACAATTATGGCTGTGTTTATTCACACAGTGTCGCTCACTGCTAGTTAATAATGTACACAATTACTATGTTTCTCTGGAAATGTGGATTTTTCTGACGATAAAATAAAATGCATTACCACGTCAGTGGTTTTTTTCCCCCCCCCTCATCCAAAGCAATCGGTACTAGTTTATCAAATAACTTGGCTCCCTCTAGTGGACATCTAAGCAAATTGTTTCTCCTGCAGTTTTTTTCCCTGAATTTTATAACAATTTAACATGTGTAACTTCTGTTTTCCTACACTAAATGGTTTGCTTGGTGCCAGTAAGTTCTAGTCTCTTTGCTTTAAATAAGTGATTTTGATTATCTTTATAAATTCACAGAAAATCACTGCCTAACAATTGCATTACCTTTACAGTCATTTACTGTAAGTCAGCGCTTCAAGTATTTTCAGTTACACCCACATAGGAAAAAAATATATTCCGTGCTCCCTAACCCACTCTCCACTGTGACTATAAATAGTATTTGTCTGTAAAATTGTTATAATAGAATAGAATAGAAAGTACTTTATTGATCCCTGGGGGAAATTCAGCACCATAGTTCGCTCACAATAGACAATAATAATTAATAATATCCATCCATCCATTTTCTACCGCTTATTCCCTTTTGGGGTCGCGGGGGGTGCTGGCGCCTATCTCAGCTACAATCGGGCGGAAGGCGGGGCACACCCTGGACAAGTCGCCACCTCATCGCAGGGCCAACACAAATAGACAGACAACATTCACACTCACATTCACACTCACATTCACACACTAGGGCCAATTTAGTTTTGCCAATCAACCTATCCCCAGGTGCATGTCTTTGGAAGTGGGAGGAATCCGGAGTACCCGGAGGGAACCCACGCATTCACGGGGAGAACATGCAAACTCCACACAGAAAGATCCCGAGCCTGGTTTTGAACCCAGGACTGCAGGAACTTCTTATTGTGAGGCAGACGCACTAACCCCTCTGCCACCGTGAAGCCCTAATTAATAATATATAAAATATATTATATATATGATATATGAATAGTATAAATATATTCTACATTTAAGTGCAGTCAAGGAACATATGCATTATACAGTCTGATGGCTGTCTGTATGTATGAAGGACCTCCTGTGTCGTTTCGTGTTGCATTTAGGGAGTCTGAACCTTCCACTGAACGTGCCCATTCTCTCCGCAAGGTCCGAATGTAGTGGGTGGGAGGTGTTGTCCATAATGGCTAGGAGTTTTGCTAGACTTCTCTGACACCACCGCCAGAGAGTCCAGCTCCACTCCCACCACGTTACTGGCCTTATAACTGCACCTATGCATGGTATGCTATGTTTCCATCCATCCATTTCCCACCGCTTGTCCCGTTCGGGATCGCGGAGGTGCTGGAGCCTATCTCAGCTGCATTCGGGCGGAAGGCGGCGTACACCCTGGACAAGTCGCTACCTCATCACAGGGCCAACACAGATAGACAAAATTCACACACTAGGGCCAATTTGGTGTTGCCAATTAATTTATCCCCAGGTGCATGTTGTTGGAAGTGGGAGGAAGTCTGAGCACCCGGAGGGAGCCCATGCAGTCACAGGGAGAACATGCAAACTCCACACAGAAAGATCCCGAGCCCGGGATTCAACTCAGGACTACTCCAGGACCTTCGTATTGTGAGGCAAAAGCACTTACCCCTGTCCCACCGAGCTGCCCTACCTATGGCAAAAACATGCTCCCTAAGGTCACACTTTTTGAGAAGGACTGCTAACTGCAGAGCTGGGATTTTACGGGTAATTACAATGTTAAAACCAAATGCTGTAACTTCGGAATTGTAATTCGAGATAATTACTCTTGTTTAACAGCAGACCACCACCCACTGTGCACTCGGTTTGTATTTACAGTAGTTGTGATATTGCAGAGGACTATGATATAGTAATTTACTGTGAAATAGTTAAAGGAGAACCACACATTTTTTGTGAATTTTGCAGGTCATTTACAATCATGTAAGACAAGACCACATGTTATTTTTTTTAATGCATTCTAAACATTAAAGAAATGCAATTAAAAGTCTGCTAACAATGGAGCATACAAATGCCATTACATTCTGTTTATAAAACCCTTAAAAACATCCAAACACCTCCATTGAGGTTTTACATACACACAAAACCCAAAACCAGTTAAGTTGGCATGTTGTGTTACTCGTAAATAAAAACAATGATTTGCAAATCCTTTTCAACCTATATTCAATTGAATAGACTGCAAAGACAATCTACTTAACGTTCGACTTGGAATACTTTATTTTTTGCAAATATTAGCTCATTTGGAATTTCATGCCTGCAACAGGTTACAAAAAAGCTGGCACGAGTGACAAAATAGACTGAGAAAGTTGAGGAATGCTCATAAAACACTTATTTAGAACACCCCACAGGTAAACAAGCTAATTGGAAACAGGTGGGTGCCATGATTGGGTATAAAAGCAGCTTCCATGAAATGCTCAGTCATTCACAAACACGGATGGGGCGAGAGTCACCCTTTTGTGAACAAATGCCTGAGCAAATTGTCGAACAGTTTAAGAACATTTCTCAACAAGTTATCGCAAGGAATTTAGTGATATCACCATCTGTGGTCCGTAATATCAAAAGTTTCAAAGAACCTGGAGAAATCACTGCACGTAAGCGGCAAAGCTGAAAACCAACATTGAATGTTTGTGACCTTCGATCCTTCAAGCGGTACGGCATCAAAAAGCGATATCAGTGTGTAAAGGATATCACCACATGGACTCACGAACACTTCAGAAAACTATCAGTAACTCCAGTCGGTCGCTACATCTGGGGGACAGCGTGGCGAAATTGGGAGAGTGGCCGTGTTAGCAATCTGAGGGTTACTGGTTCAATCCCCACCTTCTACCATCCTAGTCACGTCTGTTGTGTCCTTGAGCAAGACACTTCACCCTTTCTCCTGATGTGTCCTAGTTAGCGCTGTGCATGGCAGCTCCCGCCATCAGTGTGTGAATGTGGAAATAGTGTCAAAGCGCATTGAGTTCCTTAAAAGGTAGAAAAGCGCTATACAAGTACAACCCATTTACCATCTGTAAATGCAAGTTAAACACTTCTATAAACAGCGAAAGCCATTTATCAACACCCAGAAACGCCGCCGGCTTTGCTGGGCCCGAGCTCATCTAAGATGGACAGAGGCAAAGTGTGAAAGAGTTTTCTGGTCTGACGAGTCCACATTTGAAATAGTTTTTGGAAACTGTGCCCGTCGTGTCCTCTGGAACAAAGAGGAAAGGAACCATCCGGGTTGTTAGAGGCGCAAAGTTCAAAAGCCAGAATTTTTGATGGTTTTTGTATTAGTGCCCAAGGCATGTGTAACTTACACATCTGTGAAGGAACCATTAATGCTGAAAGGTTTTGGATGGTTATTTATTGGGCTTCATGTGTGAAATAGAAGACCTCTCATTGGCCTTATTATGAGCAGACTTTTATTTATGTTTATTTACAAGTAAGAATACATTTAAAAAAATACATCCGTCTTGTTTTTCATAATGATTGTGAATGATAAGCAAAATTCACAAAAAAAGTACAGTTCCCCTTTAATTGCATAAATCTAAGGATAATGCCATTTCTACAGTCATTAGTCTTAATATTACAGTATATTTATTACAGTATTTACTGTAAAAAATACTGTCAAATGCTATGAAAACATTTGATGTTTCTCAAGACTGTTGTGTCTAATTCTATTTTAGTTGGAACAACTCAGCCTCCAGCCCCATCTATAACGGCCTGCTGACTTGATCATTAGTATCTTTTTCATTCATTGAGATCTACAGTGGGGCAAAAAAGTATTTAGTCAGCCACCGATTGTGCAAGTTCTCCCACTTAAAATGATGACAGAGGTCTGTAATTTTCATCATAGGTACACTTCAACTGTGAGAGACAGAATGTGAAAAGAAAATACAGGAATTCACATTGTCAGAATTTTAAATAATTTATTTGTAAATTATGGTGGAAAATAAGTATTTGGTCAACCATTCAAAGCTCTCACTGATGGAAGGAGGTTTTGGCTCAAAATCTCACGATACATGGCCCCATTCATTCTTTCCTTAACACGGATCATTCGTCCTGTCCCCTTAGCAGAAAAACAGCCCCAAAGCATGATGTTTCAACCCCCATGCTTCACAGTAGGTGTGGTGTTCTTGGGATGCAACTCAGTATTCTTCTTCCTCCAAACACGACGAGTTGAGTTTATACCAAAAAGTTCTATTTTGGTTTCATCTGACCACATGACATTCTCCCAATCCTCTGCTGTATCATCCATGTATCCATTTTGGTATAAACTCAACTTGTCGTGTTTGGAGGAAGAAGAATACTGAGTTGCATCCCAAGAACACCACACCTACTGTGAAGCATGGGGGTGGAAACATCATGCTTTGGGGCTGTTTTTCTGCTAAGGGGACAGGACGATTGATCCGTGTTAAGGAAAGAATGAATGGGGCCATGTATCGTGAGATTTTGAGCCAAAACCTCCATCAGTGAGAGCTTTGAATTGACCAAATACTTATTTTCTACCATAATTTACAAATAAATTATTTAAAATTCCTACAATGTGATTTCCTGGATTTTCTTTTGACATTCTGTCTCTCACAGTTGAAGTGTACCTATGATGAAAATTACAGACCTCTGTCATCATTTTAAGTGGGAGAACTTGCACAATCGGTGGCTGACTAAATACTTTTTTGCCCCACTGTATAACATCCCTCTTTCACTTGCGGCTTTTCCTTGCCACTGGTGTTTGGCTTAGTTTTTACGCCGAATGCACTTTGTGACGCAATCCTGGCCGGGGAATTGAACCCATACTCTTTGCCATGATTAAAAAAAGCACATGCCATTACATCACCAGGGATCCTCATCGAGGCATATAACTGCCTTTTGTAAATGATTTCTCCCTTTCCATGTTCACATTATTCAATTCATATTCTTTGAAGTTTTCTTAGATTTTCACTGTGATTTCCTAACAAATAATTTGATTTCCTAGCAGACAAGACAGAGACTGAACTGAAGCTGCTTTATTAAAAAGTGAAAAGGGCATGTTAGTGTGGTTGAGTTATTGACAGCCTGGGGGCCCCTGAGTCCTAGATTCACTGGGTATTCATTGTTTTTGGGGGGTGAATGATTTAATTATGACTCAGTTACTTAAATACAAGCCCCGTTTCCATATGAGTTGGGAAATTGTGTTAGATGTGAATATAAATGGAATACAGTGATTTGCAAATCCTTTTCAACCCATATTTAGTTGAATGCACTACAAAGACAACATATTTGATGTTCAAACTCATAAACTATTTTTTGTTTTGAAAATAATAATCAACTTAGAATTTCATGGCTGCAACACGTGCCAAAGTAGTTGGGAAAAGGCATGTTCACCACTGCGTTACATCAAATTTTCTTTTAACAACACTCAACATTTGGGAACTGAGGAAACTAGTTGTTGAAGCTTTGAAAGTGGAATTTTTTTCCCATTTTTATTTTCTGTAGAGCTTAAGTTGTTCAACAGTCCGGGGTCTTGTTGTCGTATTTTACGCTTCATAATTTTGCCACACAATTTCGATGGGAGACATGTCTGGACCGCAGGCGGGCCAGGAAAGTGAAGTGAATTATATTTATATAGCGCTTTTTCTCTAGTGACTCAAAGCGCTTTACATAGTGACACCCAATAGTTAAGTTACATTCAAACCAGTGTGGGTGGCACTGGGAGCAGGTGGGTAAAGTGTCTAGCCCAAGGCAACCCTCAAGTTGCTGGCACGGCCACTCTACCAACCGAGCTAAACCGCTAAAGTACCCGCACTCTTTTACTACGAAGCCACGCTGTTGTAACACGTGGCTTGGCATTGTTTTGCAGAAATAAGCAGGGGCGTCTACAATAATGTTGCTTGGATGACAACATATGTTGCTCCAAAACCTGTATGGACCATTCAGCATTAATGGTGCCTTCACAGATGTGTAAGTTACCCATGCCTTGGGCACTAATACACCCCCATACCATCACAGATGCTGGCTTTTGAACTTTGCGTCTATAACAATCCGGATGGTTATTTTCCTCTTTATTCCGGAGGACACCACGTCCACAGTTTCTAAATATAATTTGAAATGTGGACTCGTCCGACCACAGAACACCTTTTCACTTTGCATCAGTCCATCTTAGATGAGCTCGGGCTCAGCGAAGCCGGCGGGGTTCCTTGGTGTTGTTGATAAATGGCTTTCGCTTTGCATTGTAGAGTTTTAATTTGCACTTACAGATGAAGCAACCAACTGTAGTTACTGACAGTGGTTTTATGAAGTGTTCCTGAGCCCATGTGGTGATATCCTTTACACACTGATGTCGGTTTTTGATGCAGTACCGCCTGAGGGATCAAAGGTCCGTAATATCGCTTACGTGCAGTGATTTCTTCAGATTCTCTGAACCTTTTGATGATTTTACGGACGGTAGATGGAAAAATCCCTAAATTCCTTGCAATAGCTCGTTGAGAAATGTTGTTCTAAAACTGTTCGACAATTTGCTTACAAAGTGGTGACCCTCACCCCATTCTTGTTTGTGGATTACTTAGCATTTCACGGAAGCTGCTTTTATACCCAATCATGGCACCCACCTGTTCCCAACTAGCCTGCACACCTGTGGGATGTTCCAAATAAGTGTTTGATGAGCATTCCTCCACTTAATCAGTATTTAATCCCACCTTTCCCAACTTCTTTGTCACGTGTTGCTGGCATCAAATTCAAAAGTTAATGATTATTTGCAATGTTTATCAGTTTGAACATCAAATATGTTGTCTTTGTAGCATATTCTATTGAATATGGGTTTAAAATGATTTGCAAAACATTGTATTCTGTTTATATTTACATCTAACACAATTTCCCAACTCATATGGAAACGGGGTTTGTAATTAGTTAATTCAAATGATCAATACACAAATTAGGTTATTTACAGTTACTAAAATGAAGACTTACATCATTGAATCGAACCATGCGGACATGGCATTTATTATTTATATCACACAGAGCAACATAGAAGGTGTGGATGCTGAGTTGATGGGAAAGAACAGATCATCGTTGTCATGAGCTCACCCTTACTCCAAGCTGTTTAATCACTTTAGAGACCTAAATGAGATTAAAAAAATAAAAAAAATCCCGGGCAATAGAGGCAATGACGCATAATAACGACACCGACCACTGAACTGATTTGTAGCGATCCAAATACCAGCAGTGCTCTAATGCTGCATTCAAGTGATATCATTTTAAAGGTTGCATTATGATAATCCATTCATGGAACTAACCTCCTGTTTATAAAAGTGGCTATAAATTGTCATCTGTTTATTCTTAAGTTGGACTAAAATGGTTAAAGCCCCTCAATTTTGCAACTTTTACTGTTTTCTGCAAAGGTATAATGATAATCGTTCTACTAATTGTCTCAGATGATGTATATTTGTATGAAAAAAGTGAGTGTTTTAGTTTTTAATTGACTTAAGTGAATGAAATTTATATAGCTCTTTTGTCTAGTGACTCAAAGCGCTTTACATAGTGAAAACCCAATATCTAAGTTACATTTAAACCAGTGTGGGTGGCACTGGGAGCAGGTGGGTAAAGTGTCTTGCCCAAGGACACAACGGCAGGGACTCGGATGGCGGAAGCGGGGATCGAACTTGGAACCCTCAAGTTGCTGGCACGGCCACTCTACCAACCGAGCTATATGATGTGTCCTTAAGTCTCCACCCACTTTACAAATGTATTATTTAAAACCGTGACAAGTATGTCAGTCTTTTATTTATGAATATATTTCTTTTGTACAAACCCCAAAACCAGTGAAGTTGGCATGTTGTGTAAATCGTAAATCAAAGCAGAATACAATGATTTGCAAATTATTTTCAACTAATATTCAATTGAATAGACTGCAAAAGCAAGACACTTAACGTTCGAACTGGAAAACGTTATTGTTCACTGATATTAGCTCATTTGGAATTTGATGCCTGCACCATGTTTAAAAAAAAGCTGGTACAAGTGGCAAAAAAGACAGAAAAAGTTGAGGAATGCTCATCAAACACCTATTTGGAAAAACCCACAGGTGAACAGGCTAATTGGGAACGGGTGGGTGCCATGATTGAGTATAAAAGCAGCTTCCATGAAATGCTCAGTCATTCACAAACAAGGATGGGGCGAGGGTCACCACTTTGTGAACAAATGTGTGAGCAAATCGCCAAACAGTTTAAGAACAACATTTTGGGCTATTACCAGGAATTTAAGGATTTCACCATCCACGGTCTGTAATATCATCAAAAGGTTCAGAGAATCTGGAGAAATCACTGTAAGCGATGATATTATGGACCATCGATCCCTCAGGCAGTACTGCATCAAAAACTGACATCAGTGTGTAAAGGATACCACACTTCATAATAACTGTCAATAACTACAGTTGCTAGATCTGTAAGTGCAAGTTACAGTAAAACTTGACTATGCAAATGGAAAGCCATTTATCAACAGCACCCAGAAACGCCGCCGGCTTCACTGGGGCTGAGCACATCTAAAATGGACTGATGCAAAGTGGAAAAGTGTTCTGTGGTCTGACGAGTGCAAATTTCAGATTGTTTTTGGAAACTATGGACGTCGTATCCTCCGGACCAAAGAGGGAACTAACCATCTGGACTGTTATAGGGACAAAGTTCAAAAGCTAGCATCTGTGATGGTATGGGAGTGTATTGATGCCCAAGGCATGGGTAACTTACACATCTGCTAAGGCACCGTTAATGCTGAAAGGTACATACAGGTTTTGGAGCAACATAGAGCCTTTAAATAGACTCCCTTTTTAGACCAGTTGATCTGCCGTTTCTTTTCTTTTTCTTCTATGTCCCACTCTCCCTTGTGGAGGGGGTCCGGTCCGATCCGGTGGCCATGTACTGCTCGCCTGTGTATCGGCTGGGGACATCCCTGCGCTGCTGATCCGCCTCCGCTTGGGATGGTTTCCTGCTGGCTCCGCTGTGAACAGGACTCTCGCTGCTGTGTTGGATCCGCTTTGGACTGGACTCTCGCGACTGTGTTGGATCCATTGTGGATTGAACTTTCACAGTATCATGTTAGACCCGCTCGACATCCATTGCTTTCCTCCTCTCTAAGGTTCTCATAGTCATCATTGTCACCGATGTCCCACTGGGTCATTATTGTCACCGATATCCCACTGGGTGTGAGTTTTCCTTGCCCTTATGTGGGCCTACCGAGGATGTCGTGGTGGTCTGTGCAGCCCTTTGAGACACTAGTGATCTAGGGCTATATAAGTAAACATTGATTGATTGATTGATATGTTGCCATCCAAGCAATGTTACTATGGACGCCCCTGCTTATTTCAGCAAGACAATACCAAGCCACGTGTCACAACAGCATTGCTTCATAGTAAAAGAGTGCGGGTACTAAACTGGCCTGTCTGTAGTCCAGACCTGTCTCCCATTGAGTCTAAAATATGACAACGGAGACTCCAGACTGTTGAACAACTTAAGCTGTAAATCAAGCAAGAATGGGAAAGAATTCCACCTGAAAAGCTTCAAAAATTGGTCTCCTCAGTTCCCATACATTTACTGAGTGATATTAAAAGGAAAGGCCATGTAACACAGTGGTAAACATGCCCCTGTGCCATCTTTTTTGCAATGTGTTGCTGCCATTAAATTCTAAGTTAATGATTATTTGCAGTCGGAACATTAAATATCTTGTCTTTGCAGTCTATTCAATTAAATAAAAGTTGAAAGGATTTGTGAATCATTGTATTCTGTTTTTATTTACGATTTACACAACATGCCAACTTCACTGGTTTGGGGTTTTGTACAATGCATTACAGGGCACACTTTAAAAAAATGTATACGGAGGAACCGCATGATTGCATGTGTAACAATGAATACAATAAATGCAGTTAAAATGTGTATATAGCAAGTAAGCAAATGCCTAAATATGTTTTCAGAATGTTATTTAAAAGGATTGGCCGTATATTGGGTATTTTACAGTAAGTCATGCAACTCACTGAGAATTGATCCACAATCCACTTTTGGGGGTCACCAGTTGAGAATTCAGCTGTCAACACTGAATATTGCATTGTTGCATTTCTTTTTCACAGTTTATGAACTTACATTCATATTTCGTTGAAGTATTATTCAATAAATATATTTATAAAGGATTTTTGAATTGTTGCTATTTTTTAGAATATTTAAAAAAAAATCTCACGTACCCCTTGGCATACCTTCATTTGAGAACCACTGTCCTAGTATATCCCCCTCCTTCCTAGCGAGGAGTTGTACAGTCTGATAGATAGATAGCTGGATAGTACTCTATTTATTCCTTCAGGAGAGTTCCTTCAGAAAAATCAACATTTACAGCACAATCCCAGTCAAGATCAGACAAACATTACAGGGAGACAGAACAGGATCGTTGACGGGTCTGCCGACTTCCGGCGTCCCTTACAAAAAAGGTGAGATACATGTAAATAGGCCTGCGAATCTTTGGGTGTCCCACGATTCGATTTAATATCGATTCTTGGGGTCACGATTTCATAATGTATCGATTTTTTCGATTCGATGCGATTCTCGATTCAAAAACTATATTTTTCCAATTCAAAACGATTCTGTGTTCATTCAATACGTAGGATTTCAGCAAGATCTACCCCAGTCTGCTGACATGCTAGCAGAGTAGTAGATTTAAAAAAAAAAAAGGGTATTATAATTGTAAAAGACAATGTTTTATCAATCCATCCATCCATCATCTTCTGCTTATCCGAGGTCGGGTCGCGGGGGTAGCAGCCTAAGCAGGGAAGCCCAGACTTCCCTCTCCCCAGCCACTTCGTCTAGCTCTTCCCGGGGGATCCCGAGGCCGGGAGACATAGTCTTCCCAACGTGTCCTGGGTCTTCCCCGTGGCCTCCTACCGGTGGGACGTGCCCTAAACACCTCCCTAGGGAGGCGTTCGGGTGGCATCCTGACCAGATGCCCGAACCACCTCATCTGGCTCCTCTCGATGTGGAAGAGCAGCGGCTTTACTTTGAGTTCCTCCCGGTTGGCAGAGCTTCTCACCCTATCTCTAAGGGAGAGCCCCGCCACCCGGCGGCGGAAACTCATTTCGGCCGCTTGTACCCGTGATCTTATCCTTTCGGTCATGACCCAAAGCTCATGACCATAGGTGAGAATGGGAACGTAGATCGACCGGTAAATTGAGAGCTTTGCCTTCCGGCTCAGCTCCTTCTTCACCACAACGGATCGGTACAACGTCCGCATTACTGAAGACGCCGCACCGATCCGCCTGTCGATCTCACGATCCACTCTTCCCCCACTCGTGAACAAGACTCCTAGGTACTTGAACTCCTCCACTTGGGGCAGGGTCTCCTCCCCAACCTGGAGATGGCACTCCACCCTTTTCCGGGAGAGAACCATGGACTCGGACTTAGAGGTGCTGATTCTCATCCTGGTCGCTTCACACTCGGCTGCGAACAGATCCAGCGAGAGCTGAAGATCCCGGCCAGATGAAGCCATCAGGACCACATCGTCTGCAAAAAGCAGAGACCTAATCCTGCGGTTACCAAACCGATAGGCAGTAGTGACCTTGTTAAGAATATGTTTTGCACTGTTAATTGTTTATCAACTGATTGCAATAATGTAAATTTGTTTTAACTATTAAATGAACCAAAAATAAGACTTATTTTATCTTTGTGAAAACATTGGACACAGTGTGTTGTCAAGCTTATGAGATGCGATGCAAGTGTAAGCCACTGTGACACTATTGTTCTTTCATTTTTATTTTTATAAATGTCTAATGATAATGTCAAAGAGGGATTTTTAATCACTGCTATGCTGAAATTATAACTAATATTGATACTGTTGATAATTTTCATTTTTGTTTCACTACTTTTGGTTTGTTCTGTGTCGTGTTTGTGTCTCCTCTCAATTTTTCTGTTTATTGCAGTTCTGAGTGTTGCTGGGTCAGGTTTGGTTTTGGAATTGGATTGCATTGTTATAGTATTGCTGTGTATTGTTTTGTTGGATTGATTAAAATATATATATATTTTTAAAATAAAAATAAAAAAATTAAAAAAATACATTTTTAAAAAATGAGAATTGATTCTGAATCGGGGCTTCACGGTGGCAGAGGGGTTAGTGCATCTGCCTCACAATACGAAGTTCCTGCAGTCCTGGGTTCAAATCCAGGCTCGGGATCTTTCTGTGTGGAGTTTGCATGTTCTCCCCGTGAATGCGTGGGTTCCCTCCGGGTACTCCGGCTTCCTCCCACCTCCAAAGACATGCACCTGGGGATAGGTTGATTGGCAACACTAAATTGGCCCTAGTGTGTGAATGTTAGTGTGAATGTTGTCTGTCTATCTGTGTTGGCCCTGCGATGAGGTGGCGACTTGTCCAGGGTGTACCCCGCCTTCCGCCCGATTGTAGCTGAGATAGGCGCCAGCGCCCCCCGCGACCCCAAAAGGGAATAAGCGGTAGAAAATGGATGGATGGATTCTGAATCGCACAACGTATTTGATTCGATTCGTATTCGAATCTATTTTTTGCCACACTCCTACAGTTACACAATGGGGGGGATGGGAGAAAAAAAATGAAAGACTAAAATAAAAATAATAATAAATAAATAATGAGAAATGGGTTGTACTTGTATAGCGCTTTAACACTACTTCTACATTTACCCATTCACACACACATTCACACACTGATGGAGGGAGCTGCCATGCAAGGCGCTAACCAACACCCATCAGGAGCAAGGGTGAAGTGTCTTGCTCAGGACACAACGAGGTTGGTACTAGGTGGGAATTGAACCAGGGACCCTCGGGTTGTGTACGACTACTTTCCCACTGTTCCACGCCATCTCATTTAAAAAAAAAAAAAAAAAAAAAAAAAAAAAAGGATGGCGTGTGTTTTAATATTTCGTGTTTAATGTATAAAATCACAATCATAAAAATGTAACTTTTGATGTAACTTTTGCATTTTTAAACGCGCGAAAACGCAGAAATGTCAGAGGCGGTGGTTGTCGGGGCAACAATCGCACCCTCCCGCCCCAACATGGCGACCCGGCACGGGACGATGGGAGGAGCCTCCAGGAGCGATGACGTAGGATTGGAATGAGGGAGTGAATGTTCCGGGTCAGAATCTGGACGCGAGAGGAATTAAAGTCTGGGAAGAAGGACGCCAAATAAAACGACAATGCTTCTGTTCTTTCAAGAGCTGTAGGCCGGCTTGCGCGCAGGTAGTAACAGCGGAGACGTCCACGTCGGTCGCGGTGCTATGAGAGGCGGGCGCCTTCAAACTAAGCAAAGTGACGACGGAGAGTGATTCCCATGTTGGCCGCCACCTAACACTCGGTACCTCGGACTTGTTTACGGCTGGAACCACCTGCTCGTTTAGCTTCGCCGGTGTTTTAATCCCGGGGCTCCGTGGCAATCTGTTGCATTCCGTTCTCGGCTCGGACTGTTCGTTCGTCACCCTGCCCGGGCATTCAGCCGCACCTCCCCCGTCATGTTTCATTGTATCCCCCTGTGGCGGTGCAACCGTCATGTGGAGATGATCGATAGACGCCACTGCTCGCTGCTCTTCGTGCCGGATGACATTTACCGCTACGGACGGAGTTTGGAGGAGCTTTTACTGGACGCCAACCAACTTCGAGACCTGCCTAAGGTAAGTAAGCCCGCACACGCCGCCTCCCGCACACCTTCCTTCCCCACAAATGGTCGCCTGGGCTGGCTTCGTGTGGGAAGTTGACACGGAGCAAGCAACCAGTTAGCCGGGCTGATCCATCCCGTGAGAACGTGCTAGGACCTGGGGACAGTCATTACGCAAGATCAGCAACAACCTGTGGAGGTGGAAAATTTCCCCGCACAACCACTTTCACTGTTTGCATTTTCCTCGCGTTGTTTTAATCACGGCTGCTGCACGAGAAGTGCGACTTCTAATTCGTGTGTGGTAAATCTCGATGAAAGTGACCCTAAACTAGATCGAAAGTGCCAGCACAATTGAACTGGAAATCTCGTGTAAAATCTCATTTAAAGGCCTACTGCAGGGGTGCCCACACTTTTTCTGCAGGCGAGCTACTTTTCAATTGACCAACTCGAGGGGATCTACCTCATTTATATATATATCATTTATCCATCCATCCATCCATCTTCTTCCGCTTATCCGAGGTCGGGTCGCGGGGGCAGCAGCCTAAGCAGGGAAGCCCAGACTTCCCTCTCCCCTGCCACTTCGTCTAGCTCTTCCCGGGGGATCCCGAGGCGTTCCCAGGCCAGCCGGGAGACATAGTCTTCCCAACGTGTCCTGGGTCTTCCCCGTGGCCTCCTACCGGTTGGACGTGCCCTAAACACCTCCCTCGGGAGGCGTTCGGGTGGCATCCTGACCAGATGCCCGAACCACCTCATCTGGCTCCTCTCGATGTGGAGGAGCAGCGTCTTTACTTTGAGTTCCTCCCGGATGGCAGAGCTTCTCACCCTATCTCTAAGGGAGAGCCCCGCCACACGGCGGAGGAAACTCATTTCGGCCGCTTGTACCCGTGATCTTATCCTTTCGGTCATGACCCAAAGCTCATGACCATAGGTGAGGATGGGAACGTAGATCGACCGGTAAATTGAGAGCTTTGCCTTCCGGCTCAGCACCTTCTTCACCACAACGGATCGGTACAACGTCCGCATTACTGAAGACGCCGCACCGATCCGCCTGTCGATCTCACGATCCACTCTTCCCACACTCGTGAACAAGACTCCTAGGTACTTGAACTCCTCCACTTGGGGCAGGGTCTCCTCCCCAACCCGGAGATGACACTCCACCCTTTTCCGGGAGAGAACCATGGACTCGGATTTGGAGGTGCGGATTCTCTTTCCGGCCGCTTCACACTCTGCTGCGAACCGATCCAGTGAGAGCTGAAGATCCCGGCCAGATGAAGCCAACAGGACCACATCGTCTGCAAAAAGCAGAGACCTAATCCTGCGGTCACCAAACCGGAACCCCTCAATGCCTTGACTGCGCCTAGAAATTCTGTCCATAAAAGTTATGAACAGAATCGGTGACAAAGGGCAACCTTGGCGGAGTCCAACCCTCACTGGAAACGTGTCCGACTTACATTTATATTTATTTATTTATGAAAGAGACATTTTTGTAAACAAGTTAAATGTGTTTAATGATAATACAAGCATGTGTAACACGTATAGATGTCTTTCTTTCACAAAGACAAGAATATAAGTTGGTGTATTACCTGATTCTGATGACTTGCATTGATTGGAATCAGACAGTAATGATAATAACGCCCACATTTTCAAATGGAGGAGAAAAAAAGTTGTCCTTTGTGTACAATACCACATGAAAGTGGTTGGTTTTTGGCATCTAATTCATCCAGCTTCCATACACTTTACAAGAAAAACATTGGCGGCAAATTCCGTAGCTTGCTTGATTGACATTCACGGCACCCGAGGGTCTTGTGAGATGACGCTGGCTGCTGCCAGTTCATTATTATGAAAAAATGACGGAGAGGAAGGCGAGAAACACTTTTTATTTCAACAGACTTTCGCGCCGTCCCTTCCGTCAAAACTCTAAAGGCCGACTGCACATTTCCTATCTTCACAATAAAAGCCCTGCTTCATGCTGCCTGCGCTAACAAAATAAGAGTCTCGGAAAACTGGCGTGCACAAGCGATCCCTCAGAAAGCTGGCGTGCACATCACTTGTGCACGCCAGCTTTCCGAGACTCTTATTTTGTTAGCGCAGGCAGCATGAAGCAGGGCTTTTATTGTGAAGATAGGAAATGTGCAGTCGGCCTTTAGAGTTTTGACGGAAGGGACGGCGCGAAAGTCTGTTGAAATAAAAAGTGTTTCTCGCCTTCCTCTCTATCATTTTTTCATAATAATGATCTTGCAGCAGCCAGCGTCATCTCAGAAGACCCACCGGTACCGTGAATGTCATTTAAGTGACGTCTTGGTGAAGATTGATGATCACTAATTTTTAGGTCTATTTTTTTTAAAAGCCTGGCTCGAGATTGACTGACACACCCCCCGCGGTCGACTGGTAGCTCGCGATCGACGTAATGGGCACCCCTGGCCTACTGAAATGAGATGTTCTTATTTAAACGGGGATAGCAGGTCCATTCTATGTGTCATACTTGATCGTTTCGCGATATTGCCATATTTTTGCTGACAGGATTTAGTAGAGAACATCGACGATAAAGTTCGCAACTTTTGGTCGCTAATAAAAAAGCCTTGCCTGTGTTGTAGGCACAATACCAATGGGCGCAATTTGCAAAATACAATCACACTTTGCAAATTTAATGTCAAATCAAAGTCAAATCAAATCAAATGTTTATTGCAGGGGTCGGGAACCTTTTTGGCTGAGAGAGCCACAAAAGCCAATTATTTCAAAACGTATTTCCGTGAGAGCCATAACATATTTTTTAACACTGAATACAACTAAATGCGTGCATTTTTAAGTAAGACCAACATTTTCAGAGTAAGTCTCTTATTCTTTTTAATAACATTGTTATTCTGAAGCTAACCAATAACAAATAAAATGTCATGTCTCTTGATCATGTTTTTGGTTGGCCAAGTGGTGTTTGTCCTTTGGACTCTTTAAGTTCCTGTTTTTTTCCACTCCCTTGTCTGGTTGCCTTGGTTACTCATTTTGTCCACCTGTCTCTGGTGGACAAAACACCTGCTCACCTACTTCCCGAGCACTAATCAGAGGCAGTATTTAAGCTTGTCTTTGCCAGTCAGTCGCCCTGTGCTGACTTGTTTCATACCTTGCCATAGTTTCGTACTCCAAGTAAGTTTTGTTTGATTTATGTTCTTAGTCTCTTTATGCGTTAGCTTTGTTCTTTAGCCCAAGTTGTGCCTCAGCTGTGAGCAATTTTTGTTTGTATATTTTTTTAGTTAAAATTAAATCATGTTTTTACCTAAATGCCATGTCCCGAGTAGTCCGTCTGCCTTCCTGGGAGAATGACCCCGCAGCAAGCTGCAACCCCTCACCCCGATCGTGACATAAAATACTTCTTACCATTAATGCGCCTTCTTGAACAGGTGCGGTAGAAAACGGATGGATGGATATAAATGCATGAGAATGTTTTATATTTTGCACGTTATTTTTAGCACGGTGATTACCAGCGAAATTATTCATAATTATCGCATTAAGCAATGTCAGCTAATATTTATCTGAGAGCCAGATGCAGTCATCAAAAGAGCCACATCTGGCTCTAAAGCCATAGGTTCCCTACCCCTGGTTTATTGGATTCATCACTATACAGCAGTGGTTCTCAAATGGGGGTACGCGTACCCCTGGGGGTACTTGAAGGTATGCCAAGGGGTACGTGAGATTTTTTATTTTTTTAATATTCTACAAATAGCAACAAATCAAAAATCCTTTGTAAATATATTTATTGAATAATACTTCAACAAAATATGAATGTATGTTCATAAACTGTGAAATGAAATGCAATAATGCAATATTCAGTGTTGACAGCTAGATTTTTTTGTGGACATGTTCCATAAATATTGATGTTAAAGATTTATCTTTTTGTAAAGAAATGTTTAGAATTAAGTTCATGAATCCAGATGGATCTCTATTACAATCCCCCAAGAGGGCACTTTAATTTACTTCTGTGTAGAAATCTTTATTTATAATTGAATCTCTTGTTTATTTTTCCACAAGTTTTTAGTTATTTTTTTATCTTTTTTTTCCAAATACTTCAAGAAAGATCACTACAAATGAGCACCATTTTGCACTTCAATACAATTTAATAATTCAGAAACTGATGACATAGTTCTGTATTTTACTTCTTTATCTCTTTTTTTTTCAATCAAAAATGCTTTGCTCTGATTAGGGGGTACTTGAATTAAAAACATTTTCACAGGGTGTACATCACTGAAAAAAGGTTGAGAACCACTGCTATACAGTGTACATCCACGACTAAACTACTACCACAACTTGGTTTATATTTATAAAATATAATAATGTAGGGTTACTTGGAACCCGGCCTGAATCCACCCTTCCCTCGCCAAACACCTTCGTTTCCCAACCCTCGCGCTTGGATCAATAGGCCTTGATGCCATCTACGCAGTGTTGGGAGACTGTTTTGCTGTTAGATCGCGTCCAAATTTGCAAAGTGCGCGAGATTGGTGAAATGCTTACAACACCTGTACTGGAAGTAACAGTCGATGTGCACGTGACGTCACGGGTTGTAGGGCTCCTCACATCCTCACATTGTTTATAATCATAGCCACCAGCAGCAGGAACAATTCGGACCGAGAAAGTGACGATTTCCCCGTTAATTTGAGCAAACATGAAAGATTCGTGAATGAGGAAAGTTAGAGTGAAGCACTAAAAAAAAAGAAAAGGCGACAGCTCCAGGCGATTCAGATGTTATTAGAGACATTTACTAGGAATATTCTGGTAAATCCCTTATCTGCTTATTGTGTTAATAGTGTTTTAGTGAGATTATAAAGTCATACCTGAAAGTCGGAGGGCTGCGGTGAACGCCAGTGTTTCTGAGAGCTTTCCACCAACAGCATTCTTCTTTATAGTCTCCATTAATAATTGAACACATCGCAAAAGATTCAGCAATACAGATGAGATGTATACATCCTCACATTGTTTATAATCATAGCCACCAGCAGCAAGAACAATTCGGACCGAGAAAGCGACGATTTCCCTATTAATTTGAGCAAGCATGAAAGATTCGTGGATGAAGAAAGTTAGAGTGAAGCACCAAAAAAAAAAAAAGAAAAAAAAGAAAAAGCGACGGCAGTGTGAGCGATTCAGATGTTATTAGACACATTTACTAGGATAATTCCGGAAAATCCCTTATCTGCTTATTGTGTTAATAGTGTTTTAGTGAGATTATGAAGTCATACCTGAAAGTCGGAGGGCTGCGGTGAACGCCAGTGTCTCTGAGAGAAGCCAATGGAGGAGCCAAGATCACAGCTGCCTTTTTGACAGCTGCAGGAGGAGGTCGCATAATCCACTCAAGTCTCCGGTAAGAGCCGACTTACTATCACAATTTTCCCATCCAAAAACTTGCTGGTTGACGTAGAGAAACATGTTCGCTTGACCGGTCTGTGTTAAAGCTTCACAACAATCAAAGAAACACCGGCTGTTTTTCGGTTGCTAAAGACAGCTGCAATCCACCGCTTTCCACCAACAGCATTGTTCTTTATAGTCTCCATTATTAATTGAACAAATTGCAAAAGATTCAGCAACACAGATGTCCAAAATACTGTGTAATTATGCGATAAAAAGAGACGACTTTTAGCCATGAGTGGTGCTGGGCTGAAATGTCCGCTCCAACCAATAACGTCACAAGCACGCGTCATCATTCCGCGACGTTTTCAACAGGACACTTAGCGGGAAATTTAAAAACACAATTTAGTAAACTAAACCGGCCGTATTAGCATGTGTTGCAATGTTAATATTTCATCATTGATATATAAACTATCAGACTGCGTGGTCGGTAGTAGTGGGTTTCAGTAGGCCTTTAGCATGAAACATGTCAATAATGAATAAAGCAAAACATGCTCTAGACCACTGGTCTAGAGCAACATTTGTTCAGTGATGTACCCCCTGTGAACATTTTATTAGTTCAAATACCCCCTAATCAGAGCAAAGCATTTTTGGTTGAAAAAAAGAGATAAAGATGTAAAATACAGAAATGTGTCATCATTTTCTGATTTATTACATTGTATAACAGTGCAAAATATTCCTCATTTGTAGTGGCCTTTCTTGAACTATTTGGAAAAAAAACAAATACAAATAACTAAAAAGTTGTTAAAAAATAAACAAGTGATTCAATTATAAATAAAGATTTCTACACATAGAAGTAATCATCAACTTAAAGTGCCCTATTTGGGGATTGTAATAGAGATCCACCTGGATTCATGAACTTAATTGTAACATTTCTTCACAAAAATAAAATCTTTAACATCAATATTTATGGAACATGTCCACAAAAAATCTAACTGTCAACACTGAATATTGCATTGTTTTATTTTTTTTTCACTGTTTATGAACTTACATTCCTATTTTGTTGAAGTATTATTCAATAACTATATTTAGAAGGGATTTTTGAATTGTTGCTATTTTTAGAATATTTAAAAAAAATCTCACGTACCCCTTGGCATACCTTCAAGTACCCTCAGGGGTACTTGTACCCCCATTTGAGAACCCCTGTTTTAGGGGATAGGTTGATTGGCAACACAAAAAATTGGCCCTAGTGTGTGAATGTGAGTGTGAATGTTGTCTGTCTATCTGTGTTGGCCCTGTGATGAGGTGGCGACTTGTCCAGGGGGTACGCAGCCTTCCGCCCGATTGTAGCTGAGATAGGCGCCAGCGACCTCAAAGGGAATAAGCGGTAGAAAATGGATGGATGTTTTAATCACGGCTGCTTCACAAGAAGTGCGACTTTTAATTCGTGCGTGGTAATTCTCAATGAAAGTGACCCCAAAACAGATTGAAAGGGCCAGCAAAATTGAACTGGAAATCTCGTGTAAAATCTCATTTAACATAAAAACACGTCAATAATGAATAAAGCAAAACATGTTCTAGACCAGTGGTTCTCAAATGGGGGTACACGCGTACCCCTGGGGGTACTAGTAGGTATGCCAAGGGGTACGTAAAATAGCAACAATTCAAAAATGCTTTATAAATATATTTATTAAATAATACTTCAACAAAATATGAATGTAAGTTCATAAACTGTGAAAAGAAATGCAACAATGCAATATTCAGTGTTGATAGCTAGATCTCCGTTGCCACCGTACCTTTCCCCCCCTGCCCTCCACAAAGGAGAGGGGGGCAGAGCAGAAAAGAAACGGCAGATCAACTGGTCTAAAAGGGGGGTCTATTTAAAGGCTAGAGTATACAAATGAGTTTTAAGATGGGACTTAAATGCTTCTACTGAGGTAGCATCTCTAACTGTTACCGTGAGGGCATTCCAGAGTACTGGAGCCCGAATAGAAAACGCTCTATAGCCCGCAGACTTTTTTTGGGGGCACTGGGAATCACTAATAAGCCTGAGTTCTTTGAACACAGATTTCTTGCCAGGACATACGGTACAATACAATCAGCATGATAGGATGGAGCTAGACCGTGTAGTATTTAATACGTAAGTAGTAAAACCTTAAAGTCACATCTTAAGTGCACAGGAAGCCAGTGCAGGTGAGCCAGTATAGGCCTAATATCATCAAACTGTCTTGTTCCTGTCAAAAGTCCAGCAGCCGCATTTTGTGTTGCATTTTCGTGTAGAAAAATGGGGAAATAACTACAAAAGTACACTTCATTCATTGACGGTGTCACAAAAAATATCAGTTAGAATAATACATAATGTTAAATATACAGAAGATGCAAATCCTTTATTCATTGAATCAAAAATACTAAAATTCCAGGACATAGTGAATTTGTAATCAGCTAAAATTATATACAAAGCAAGCTATAATCTGCTACCCAAGAATACACTGCAATTCTTCTCGACAAAAGAGGAGAAATAAAATCTTAGAGAAAAATGTAATTTAAAACATTTGTATGCACGTACAACACTTAAGACCTTCAGTATATCAGTATGTGGAATTCAATTATGGAGTGGATTAAGCATTAAGACGTGGGATCTGAACCGAGGATGTCGTTGTGGCTTGTGCAGCCCTTTGAGACACTTGTGATTGAGGACTATATAAATAAACATTGATTGATTGATTGAGAAATCAAACAGTGTACTAATACGATCCACTTCAAAAAACTCTTCAAACTTGTGTTTACAAAGTGCAAATAAGAAGAACCATGATAAACTTTCTGAATTTTTCTCATCCATCCATTCATTTTCAAGACAATCGTACTCATCTCACCGTATGTAATATAACTTTCTTCACCAAGAATTATGTATTTATTTTTTATTGTTATTACTTACGGAGTATATTGTGAATAAATTGAGAACAGGAAGTGAATACAAGTTTTAGCAACTGCTATGTAAAGGAAAAGGGCTAAGATTAAATAAGCTCTGCTTCTTCCTGCTCCTTTTCGAACATGTTGCATAGAGAAACTGGACATTGTGATGTATTATGTTGTATGCATGCATGTTCAAAATCAACTCAAATCTACGTGTGAACCAAAATAAATTATAAATCGGACAAATATTAAACATTGAGCAGCTGTCACTAAAGTCATTTGTTTTTGAGAAATAAGCATCAGTTTATGTCAGGGATATTCAACTAATTTGTTTTGGGGGTAAGTAGGTACATTTTATTTATTAAGCTGCTTTTCACAGATAAAATCACAAAGTGCTGGAGAAAACATAGGTAAAGTAAAACAATTACATTCAAAACAACAGGGGCAACATCATAAAAAGGATACAAAGTGGATTAAAAATTATAGTTAAAAAAAGTGCATTAACTAAAAGCTTGACTAAAAAGAGAAGTTTTCAAACGTTTCTTTAACGTTTCAACACAGTCAAGATCACGGAGGGACTGGTGCAAATTGTTCCGGAGTCTGGGAGCTATAGCCTGGAATGCCAGGTCTCCACGGGTTTTAAAACAAGTTCTCGGGATCTTTAGGAGACCCTGGCCTGAAGACTAGACGCTGCGTCCTGAAGAGTAGGGGCATAACAATTCAGTGATGTACTGAGGGGCCCCACCATGCAACGCACGGAATGTCAGGACTGAAATTTTAAACTCAATGCGGAATTTAACTGGAAGCCAATGAAGACCGGATAAAATATGGGCTGTTCTGGGTGCACCGGTCAAAAGTCTGGCAGCCACATTTGGTACAGTCTGAAGTCTCTTTAGCGTTAACTTGTTGAAAAGGGTGAAGAGCGAATTGCAATAGTCAATTCAAGACAAAATTAACGTGTGAATTATCATTTCGAGATCCAATTTTAACAACAAATTTCTCACTTAAGAAATATTTCTGAGGTAACATTTCTAAAATCTTAGTACATTAGGGGCAGACTTCTCCCTTGACTGCCAGTCTTATTTTGTATATTTCAAAGAACCAGCGTCGTTTACAGGAGACTTTTAATTTTGGTCTATTTATATTGTCTGTGTGACGGGAGTCCTCTTTGTTTTGGAGAAGTAAGCATCAGTTTACGACAAGGACATTCAAATACATTGTTGTGGGGGCCACTTTTCCAGAAAGTGCTGGACCTTAATTTTACTTCTCCCGTCATTGTTTGTCTTAGCAGTTGTTCTCAAAAATCGTTCTCCAAGTACCACCTATGAATACACTAGGTCTATTTTTGATCTTTTTTCATATATAAGGCGCACCGGATTATAGGGCGCATTAAAGGAGTCATATTATTATTATTATTTTTTTTTTTCTAAATTGCAAACACTTCCTTGTGGTCTATATAACATGTAATGGTTCTTATTTGGTCAAAATGTTGCATAGATTATGTTTTACAGATCATATTCAAGCCACTTTCGCTTCCGGATGCGCCGTTTTGTGGGCGGTCTTATTTACGTGGCTCACCTTCGACAGTGTCTTCTCTCCGTCGTCTTTGTTGTAGCGGTGTAGCGTGCAAGGATGGGAGTGGAAGAAGTGTCAAAAGATGGAGCTAACTGTTTTAATGACATTCAGACTTTACTTAAATCAATAACGAAGCCGCATCTCCTCATCCGGAAAAAACAACAACGGAAATGTGTCCCGTGAAAAACTGTTCCACCGAAACTCTCTAATAACTAAAGTTCCTTGGGTGAATAATGTAAACTCACTACACCGGTATGTTTTAGCGCTTTCATGGCAAGTTTACTGACAGATCTAAGTAAGAACTTTACACTACATTATATTAGAAATGGCAACAGCGAAGAATGAATGTCCCACAATAAGAAGATAGAGAAAAAAGACAAAGCTTATTGACTACAACGTCGCCACGGACTACTAAAGCAAATGCGTAATTTTTCAGGATGTATGCAGATCCCAAATACAGATCAGCAGCATTTTGAGAAACAAAACGGCAGATAATATGTCCATACTCACACCATAATAATACCCGTATGTTGAAGCACGGGCTTCACGGTGGAAGAGGGGTTAGTGTGTCTGCCTCACAATATGAAGTTCCTGCAGTCCTGGGTTCAAATCCAGGTTGCCAATCAACCTGGGGATAGGTTGATTGGCAACACTAAAATTGGCCCTAGTGTGTGAATGTGAGTGTGAATGTTGTCTCTCTATCTGTGTTGGCCCTGCGATGAGGTGGCGATTTGTCCAGGGTGTACCCTGCCTTCCGCCCGATTGTAGCTGAGATAGGCGCCAGCGCCCCCCGCGACCCCGAAAGGGAATAAGCGGTAGAAAATGGATGGATGTTGAAGCACATCAAACGGTGCAGCCTACAATTATCTCTTATGTTGAACTGCAATCTACTGGTCACACTTATTTCACCAGGTACCAAATAAATTACTTTGAGGTGGGTAAGCTCAACCAAACTTATTCCTTACATAAGGTGCACGGAGTTATAAGGAGCACCGTTGAGTTTTGAGGAAAAAATCTCTATTTTAAAGAACCACCATACTCTACAGTACATATTTGATTTTGTTCTATTTATTTTGTCAGAGTTGCTGGAGTGTTCTGCTGTTTTTAAGGAGCTTCTGCAAAAAAGCTAGTCAAAGATCATCTCTATGAGAGCACTCTTATAGTTTTGAGAGTTTGCGGCAAAAATGACAGCCTCTCACAAGTTTTTTTTTAACTGAACTCACGGGCCACCAGTTGAAAATATGGAAAAGACAGAACCTAAAAAGGAACATTGAGGAACACAAGTATAACAAAAAAAAAGTTGGAGCAAATGAATGCTGACAGCGTTTGAAGTAAATGAGCTACAGCCGGGGTGCCCATTACATCGATCGCGAGCTACCAGTCGACCGCGGGGGGTGTGTCAGTCGATCTCCAGCCAGGCTTTTAAAAAAAATAGACCTAAAAATTAGTGATCATCAATCTTCACCAAGACGTCACTTAAATGACATTCACGGTACCGGAGGGTCTTGTGAGATGACACTGGCTGCTGCAAGATCATTATTATGAAAATATGACCGAGAGGAAGGCGAGAAACACTTTTTATTTCAACAGACTCTCGCGCCGTACCTTCCGTCAAAACTCTAAAGGCCCACTGCACATTTCCTATCTTCACAATAAAAGCCCTGCTTCATGCTGCCTGCGCTAACTAAATACAGAGTCTCGGAAAACTGGCGTGCACAAGCGATCCCTCAGAAAGCTGGCGTGCACATCACTTTTGCACGCCAGCTTTCCGAGACTCTTATTTTGTTAGCGCAGGCAGCATGAAGCAGGGCTTTTATTGTGAAGATAGGAAATGTGCAGTCGGCCTTTATAGTTTTGACGGAAGGGACGGCGCGAAAGTCTGTTGAAATAAAAAGTCTTTCTCGCCTTCCTCTCTATCATTTTTTCATAATAATGAACTGGCAGCAGCCAGCATCATCTCACAAGACCCTCGGGTGCCGTGAATGTCAATCAAGCAAGCTACGGAATTTGCCGCCAATGTTTTTCTTGTAAAGTATATGGAAGCTGGATGAATTAGATGCCAAAAACCAACCACTTTCATGTGGTATTGTACAGAAAGGACAACTTTTTTTCTCCTCCATTTGAAAATGTGGGCGTTATCATCATTACTGTCTGATTCAAATCAATGCAAGTCATCAGAATCAGGTAATACACCAACTTATATTCTTGTCTTTGTGAAAGAAAGACATCTATATGTGTTACACGTGCTTGTATTATCATTAAACACATTTAACTTGCTTACAAAAATGTCTCTTTCATAAATAAATAAATATAAATGATATATATAAATGAGGTAGATCCCCTCGAGTTGGTCAATTGAAAAGTAGCTCGCCTGCAGAAAAAGTGTGGGCACCCCTGAGCTACAGCAACACCTTACATAAATTGTATTATGAAAAAAATGCGTAACTGCCCAAAATGAGAGGGCCTAAAAGGATTATGGTTATGATTTTAGTTTATTTCTAACTTCCATACATACACTACTACCATGAATTGATTAACGTGGACCCTGACTTGAACAAGTCGAAAACATATTCGGGTGTTACCATTTAGTGGTCAATTGTATGGAATATGTACTGAACTGTGCAATCTACTAATAAAAGTCTCAATCAATCAATCAATCAATCAATCAAACAAATATTGCATAAATAAAATGCAGTTTTTCATTACAACTAGGAAGAAGCAGAACTGGTTTAATCCTACCCCTTTTCCATTTCTAAGCAACCCGTGTTCACTTTCTGTACCTTAACCCTACGTAACACAAACAAATTATATAAAACAACAATAACCAATAAAGTTTTTATGAATAAACATTTGTTTATAAGTTGTGGTTCACAAAGTGAGATGAATAAGATGATCTCATTTATCGATAAGGTTCAAGATGTTTATCAGGAGTCTTTTTCCTTGTGCTTTTTAAATACTTTGAGTTTGAACAGTTTCCCAAACTGGAAAATAATAGTACATTCTTTGACTTCTTTGCCTAATACCTACCATAATTGAATTCCACATACTGATTTGCCAACAATTTTAAGTATTGTATGTGAATACAGATTTTTTTAAATGAGATTTTTCCCTATATTTCTTCACTTTTGTTGATAACAATTGTTGGGCCTTCTTCGGTAGCAGTATAGTCAGCTTTATGCATACTTTAAGCTGTTTGCTAATGCACCAAAGCGTTGAACTTCACAATTTTTGATTTGATAAATAAAGAGTTTGAATGTTCCCATTAGTCAACATTATGTATTTTTTTAACTGACTTTTTTTTCGTAACACGGTTAGTGAATGAAGGGTACTTTTGTAGTTATTTACCCATATTGCTACAGAATAACTTTGATAAGGTAACACTAGCGAGCAATAGAGAAAATTGAGTGATTTTTGGTCCAGAACATACTTTGCTTCATAGATTATGGAATTATTTCTTGCCACGTAATGTTGTATATATTTTATATGCGATTTCCAGTTAATTTTATCATCTAGTATTATAGCTAGACATTTGATTTATTTTATCTTCTTAATGTCTGACTTTCTCACCCACTGTTACCGAATAGCATTATTTTAGTTTAAATGAAAAAAATAGATTGCCTGTTTTTGTTAAAGCACCTCTTCAATTTTTTCATTCCTTGTGTTATTATTTGTATTAGCATTTGTGTGTTCTCTCCTGAACAAAATGCGGTCGTATCGTGTCTTCAGCACCTGAACGTGTTTATTCAACAGCAGAATTGACTGAATGCAACGAGCCCTCTTTTCAGTCATCCACAATCTTTGTCTCGGTAAACTAAGAGCAGGACAGCTCGCGACCCGCTGGCGAGAAGTTCCGCAAAGTAACAAAAATTAGGAGGAAAAAGATAAAATACCAAAGCCAAATGTTCACTTGTTGTTGTATTTCAGCTTTAAACCGGATTGACATTATAAGCCCATCAACCTGGGCTACAAAATATAAGACAACTTTGTTCTGTTGAAGCGACATCCATTTTATTCAGTTTTCCTCTGTTGTTAACTGCTCTGGCATAAGATCTGGGAACGATGCGTAACTGGGTCACGGTTATCTTATCTTATTATCATCCTTTCATGTATTATAATCCATCTCATCTGTAATATTCTTCAGAGTGGTGTTGTCTTGTTGCAGGACCTCCATTGCTGTTTGTTCCTCTTTGAAATTTTTCACTTCATATTTGAGATTTTTTTTTTATTTTGTCACAACGCTCCCTATTGAGGATGTTATTCCGGGATTGTAGACTTTCTATATTTGATTGGAGACTTTCCATAACTGATTTCATAGTTTGTCTATTTTTTTACGTCATCATTTTGTTGTTATACAACATGTTTTTCAGTAATTATTCTGTTGTTTTCTATCATTATTCTCATATCATGCCTCTAATCTGTTTGTAGAAACTTGTTCAGTGAGACTGAACGTCCCGGGATAGTTTTTTTTTTATTTTTTAAGTGTGATTCTGCATTGTTGCTTTTGCTACCTGCTGACTGCTGTTGATGCTTTAATGCCTTGCAATATAACTTGTTTATTTCAACAATTTCATACCTTACGCCAGTCAAAACTCAGTAAGAGGTGTTCGCCTGTTGGATGAATCGCTTTAAAGCTGTCCCAAACTCTCTCATTTTGATATCTTTACAGCTTCAGGTTGTTAGGCAACCACTTTGAATTGCGGTGGGGTTGTCCTTCCAATTCTTGTTGTGGGGCAGACTGGCTTGTACATGGTAAATGGTAAATGGTTTGTATATATAGCGCTTTGCAACACCTGAAATGTTATACATTATATTCACCCATTCACACACTGATGGCGGAAGCTGCCATGGAAGCCGCAAACCACGACCCATCAGAATGACTAGTATGGCAAAAGCTCAAATCGAACCAAGAACCCTCAAGTGGCTGGTACGGCCGCTCTACCATCTGTGCCATGCATCCCCATGCTGAACATGGACCAGCGTCTTCTGCTGTTGCCATTTCTAATATAAAGTAGCGTAGCGTTTGACCTTAATATATCAGTAGACTCGCAATGGAAGCGTCAAAACTAAAACAAAGATGGCGGTGAGAAGTTATTGTCGAAGTGGAGCCACGTAAATAAGACCATCCACAAAACGGTGCATCCTGAAAAATAGGTAAGAAAATTACTTTGAAAAAATGTAAACATGATCGATGCAAAATTTTGACCAAGGAACGACCATTAGATGTTATGCAGACCACAAGGAAATGTTTTAAATGTAGAAAACAATCAGAATGTTTGTTTTTTAAGTAAGAACACCCAAGTTTGCACTGGCTCCCTGTTCATTTTAGAATTGAATTTAAAACATTGCTGTTTATTTTTAAATCTTTACATGGACTGGCACCTCGATATATCTCGGACCGCATCCAAATTTACATTCCTGCGCGCGCTCTGAGGTCCGAGAGCCAGTTCCAGCTCGTGGTGCCCAAGACCAGACTTAAGACCAGGGGAGACAGGGCCTTCTCTGTGGTCGGCCCTAAGCTCTGGAGCACTCTGCCCCTCTATGTTCAAACTGCTTCCACAGTGGAGTGTTTTAAGTCTCGTCTTAAGATCCACTTTTATTCTTTGGCTTTTAACACAACGTGAGTTGTGTGGTCCTCTGTTCTCTGTTGTCCTCTGTGTTTTTTTATACACTTTGATGTTTATTTTACTGTTTTAATTGATTTTACCCTTTAAAATAGTTTTTAATCATATTTGTTTTTATATTGTTTTTTTTTATATTGGTTTTATATTAATTTATTCATTGGTGGAGCATAATATTGTTTTTTTTTTAATATTGTTTTTAACATGGCTGTGCAGCACTTTGGAAACGTTATTGTTGTTTAAATGTGCTATATAAATAAAGTGGAATGGATTGGATTGGAAGTTTACTACACGGTTGGTCATCAATCCATCCATCCATTTTCTACCGCTTGTCCCTTTTCGGGTCACGGGGGATGCTGGCGCCTTTCACAGCTGCATTCGGGCGGAAGGCAGCGTACACCCTGGACGAGTCGCCACCTCATCGCAGGGCCAACACAAATAGACAGACAACATTCACACTCACATTCACACACTAGGGGTCATGTTTCTAATTATTTATGTTTTCAATTCAATAAATATTTTCCGTTGCTTCTTCTTAGGACTCTCCTTTACACAGATTTTCTCCGTTACCATTATAGGAAAACAAAGTTACCATATGTCGACCTCTCGCCTTAAGCTATTGCTAACGATTAAGACCGAATGTTTTTGGCTGTATCTTAAAGGCCTACTGAAACCCACTACTACCGACCACACAGTCTGATAGTTTATATATCAATGATGAAATATTAACATTGCAACACATGCCAATACGGCCTTTTTAGTTTACTAAATTGCAATCTAAAATTTCCCGCTAGGTATCTTGTTGAAAACGTCGCGGAATGATGATGCGTCCGCGTGACGTCTCGGGTTGTAGCGGACATTTTTTTCCAGCCCGATCCAAGCTATAAGTAGTCTGCTTTAATCGCATAATTACACAGTATTCCGGACATCTGTGTTGCTGAATCTTTTGCAATTTGTTCAATTAATAATGGAGAACTCAAAGTAGAAAGATGGAGGTGGGAAGCAGTGCACTGTAGCTGCCTTTAGCATCACAAACACAGCCGGTGTTTCCGTGTTTAAAATTCCCAAAGGTGAAGCTTTACTATGGAACAGAGCGGTCAAGAGAACATGGATCCTGACCACATGTCAACCAACCGGCAGGTTTTGGTGAGAGAATTGTGGTAATAAGTCGGTTCTTATCGTAGACATCAGCGGAGCTTGCGTCTTGCTGCAGCTGCGTGGCTTTCCTCAGAGACACTGGCGGTCACCACACTCGTGGCAACACCCCTCCGATTTTCAGGTACTATATAATCTCACTAAAACACTAGTAACACAATAGGCAGATAGGGGATTTTCCAGAATTATCCTAGTAAATGTGTCTAATAAATATCTGAATCGTTCTCACTGCCCTCGCCTTTTTTTTTTTTTATCTTGTAGTCCTTCATTATCTTCATCCACAAATCTTTCATCATTGCTCAAATTAATGGGGAAATTGTCGCTTTCTCGGTCCGAATCGCTCTAGCTGCTGGTGGCTATGATTGTTAACAATGTGAGGATGTGAGGAGCTCTACAAACAGTGACGTCACGCGCACATCGTCTGCAGGCAAGGCTTTTTTATTAGCGACCAAAAGTTGCAAACTTTATCGTCGATGTTCTCTACTAAATCCTTTCAACAAAAATATGGCAATATCGCGAAATGATCAAGTGTGACACATAGAATGGACCTGCTATCCCCGTTTAAATAAGAAAATCTCATTTCAGTAGGCCTTTAAGGGGTTAATTCTGACAATCACTACGCCAACTACTGGTGGGGAGTCTCCTAACTCCAATTAATGTTCACAACCAAAAGCAAAACAAAAAGCCAAAAGACAGCTTATATCTCAAAATACAACTTGAGATACCAATGTTTGTCAAAAGTTAAGTTTCTGTGGTATTACCCCCTGAGAAGATATGCCATAAAAAATGTTTAAATGTGAGGGGTGTACTCACTTTTGTGAGATAAGGTGTTACTCTGTGAGAAACATGGATGCCATCCATCCATTTTCTAACGCTTGTCCCTTTTTGGGGTCGCGGGTAGTTCTGGAGCCTATCTCAGCTGCATTCGGGCGGAAGGCGGTGTACACCGTGGACAAGTCGCCATCTCATCGCAGGGCCAACACAGATAGACGGACAACACTCACATTCACACACTAGGGCCAATTTAGTGCTGCCAATCAACCTATCCCCAGGTGCATGTTTTTGGCGGTGGGAGGAAGCCGGAGTACCCGGAGGGAACCCACGCAGTCACGGGGGAGAACATACAAACTCCACACAGAAGGATCCTGTGCCCGGAATCTAACCCAGGACTGCACAGGACCTTGGTATTGTGAGGGACATGCACTAACCCCTGACAGGAAAAATCCATGAAGTGTATCTTGTAGTACAGGGGTGGGCATTACGTCGATCGCGATCGACTGGTCGATCTCGGAGGGTGTGTCAGTCGATCTCAAGCCAGGCATTAAAAAATAGACATAAAAATGAGCAATCATCAATCATACCAAGACTTCACTTTCGTCAGTTGTTTGACATTCTCGGCACCCGAGGATCTTGTGAGATGACGCTGGCTGCTGCGAGCTCATATTTAAGAAAAAAATCACTAACAGGGCGGACGCAGAGAAACACATTTTATTTCTAGAGACTCCGTACCTACTGTCAAAACTCTAAAGACCGACTGCACAGTTCCTGTCTTCACCATAAAAGACCTGTTTCATCCTGCCTGTGCTAACAAAATAAGAGTCTCAGAAAGCTAGCGTGCACAAGCTAGCAAGCTACGGAGTTTGATGCCAATGTATTTCTCCCCCGCCCTCAGCGACCGCTTTCTCACTTGCTTGCCCACCCGCACACTCACTGACGTCACTCACCTGCTGCTAGACATTAAAGGGCCACACACATATGCTACTCTCATAACAAAGTGTTTAAAAACGAGTATGCAAGTTGGACAAATGAGATGCCAAATCCAACCACTTTCATGTGGTATTGGACAGAAAGGAGGACTTTTTTTTTTTCCCCATTTGAAAATGCGGACGTTATCAGCACCACTGTCTAATTCCAATCAATGCAAGTCATCAGAATCAAATACACCAACTTATATTCTTGTCTTCCTGAAAGAAAGGAATCTATGTGTGTTAAACATGCTTGTATTATCATTAAACACCATTAACTTGTTAACAAAAATGTCTTTTTCATAAATAAATAAATATAAATGATAAATAGGAATGAGGTAGATCTCCTCGACTTGGTCAATTGAAAAGTAGCTCACCTGCAGAAAAAGTGTGAGCGCCCCTGTTGTAATACAACCAGGAAGACATCTCAAAAAATGAGTCATAGTAATAAAGCTGAGATACCATACCTCTTTTTACAAGCAGTTTTTTTTTTTTTACCACACAACAAAGTAAAATTCCTTAGACTTTTACTGAGATTAGCTCAACAAGCAGACTCTCCTTTATTGAACTGTGTGAAAGTCAAATAAATGACCTCTCACAATCTGGTGTGATAAAACAGTGTAGCAAAACAGATGGAAATTCAAGCGCAAGCCTCTGGGATGAGGTCCACAATCGTAACCCCATTTGAATTTAGCACTGTGGAATAAGTAGAATATGGTATGAAGGATGTTCATGTTACTCCTTGTAACACATCATTTTGTGTTGATTCACAGTCCCACGGTCTAGACTCGTCCATTTTATCGAGTGTCGTCTGATAAACCAACATGTTTGGTTCTGTTTGCTGGATAGTACTCACAGCTTAGGCTGCCAAACCAGTTCTGCTTTACAGCTGACACTGACAAGTATACAAAGGATAGACAGAGGCCACTTGCGCTTGTCCTCAACTCATGTAGCTCGCTAATGACATTACATAAAACACTGTTGTTCTAAAGCTCAATATCGAGGTTTGCAGTAGTAGGCTTTGACTATTTGCTATCAGATCTATAAGAACCCAAACTAGGGATGTATCAGTAAATTAGGCCGTTAAATCAATCCAATATTTCTTCTGTTTAGTGATGTGGTGATTCAGCAAGCTGATACCCACAGCCAAATGTAATAATTGATTTATTTGTTGTTAAGAATTAGGATGTAATTGTGTGGACTTGATCATTGATTGATAATATTTTCAAGCACTTGAGGCAAAATGGAGTGAAATTCTTGTGTCTATCGAGAGAAAGCCCTGTTCAGTCTCAAGTAGTTCACAATACAGGTGGTCCTCGGATTACGAAGGAGTTTTGTTCCTACGACTGGGGTGGGGGGTTGGGACAAGAAGTACCAGTTGCTGGTGGGTCGGGGCGGTCTTCCTGTCCAGCTGCAGGGAGTCTAGGCCCCTCGGGGTGAGTCGTTCTGGGGTATGGTCTCTCGCTGGCTTACGGGCTAGTTGTCTCCTGCTTCTTCCGTGCCTTGTCTTCAGCTCTCTATCATCTGCCTCTGACTTACCCAGCGTTGTGGTGGCCCCGGTCCTGGGGGTCATGTTGCTGGCCTGCCTGCCTGCCTGCATGGGGCCAATGGTCGCTTGTTTCCTGGGCGCCGCACCCGCTGTATTGGGTGGGACTTTTTAGGTGGTTGGGGCCGTACTTTGACGCCTGCACATACTGGGAGAGACAAATACACAGTGTTTGCCACAGGTCAGGCATCTATTTGTGGTGGTGTGGTCGGGCGGGGTTTGTGGCAGCGGCGGCAATGACCAAGAGAACGCGGAGTTGGAATATAATTACAACACTTTATATACAGATTTAAACAATTAGTTATTCACTGAAATACATTTATTAATTGTGCCCGATCACAGTTGAAATCTTGAAATGAAGGGCCTTTAATGGCTAAAACATGAACCTGGACAACATTTTAACAGCTGGTTGGCTCAGATTTTATTATTTTCATTGCATTCACATGCTGCAGTGGACAGTGCACAATTTAGTGAAGTGAAGTGAATTATATTTATATAGCGCTTTTCTCTAGTGACTCAAACTGCTTTACATAGTGAAACCCAATATCTAAGTTACATTTAAACCAGTGTGGGTGGCACTGGGAGCAGGTGGGTAAAGTGTCTTGCCCAAGGACACAACGGCAGTGACTAGGATGGCGGAAGCGGGAATCGAACCTGCAACCCTCAAGTTGCTGGCACGGCCACTCTACCAACCGAGCTATACCGCCCCTTTCAGTTTTAATGCAGTATCTGAAACACCGTCTCCATGTGTGTTTATTGACAACAGGGTTATAGCCTCGACACGTTAGCTCGTCGGTATGGTAACAGGTAAGGCTGGGCGATATGACTAAAAAATATATCACGATATAAGTGTTTCACATTAGTCGATATCGATAATTATTGATAAAAAAACCAAAAAACTATTCTAAATAAAGACCAGGAGAAAAAAGGCTGAATTTAAATACTTTTATTTTAAATTGGACTGTACTCTCGCGACTGTGTTGGATCCATTGTGGATTGAACTTTCACAGTATCATGTTAGACCCGCTCGACATCCAATGCTTTCCTCCTCTCTAAGGTTCTCATAGTCATCATTGTCACCGACGTCCCACTGGGTCATTATTGTCACCAATGTCCCACTGGGTGTGAGTTTTCCTTGCCCTTATGTGGGCCTACCGAGGATGTTGTGGTGGTTTGTGCAGCCCTTTGAGACACTAGTGATTTAGGGCTATATAAGTAAACATTGATTGATTGATTGATTGATAAATATAACCTTTAACCTTTAGAACGAGGTCAGCTTTATGAAAAACAGTCAAATAAATGAAAATACTGGTCGATGTGCAAATAATGACATTAAATAAATGCTTAATCCAACAAAATGTGCAAAAAGCATTGTAATCAAGAAATTAGTAGTGTACAACTCAGGCTTTAAAGCCATATTGGTGACAATAAATGCAAATAAATAACAGTCACATTAAGCAAGCAGAAACAGACATGTCTTACAGAATATTGTAAACATCGGAATAAACTTGCGTCTGAACATCTATGACAAAATACTGCCAAACTGGTGACGTGACGTTTCCTTTTTTATTTACAATTTCCTCTTGTGCTGCCGCACTCATATTCCCGTTTAGTATCACTCCTCGTCGTCAGCTAGCCGTTGTTGCTTTTTTTTTTTTTGTTCCTGTTAGCATTTCCCAGATTGCCTTTATGTTCAGGCTCGGCCGTGATAGGTCGAGAAGCCAAAGCCCTTCCTCTGCCCACACCCCCCAGAATGCCGTGCGGTTGCGCATCGGCCTTTCTTCCTATTTTTTTCTAACACAACTCAGTGAAATTATCGAACGTTCTATCGACCCCATTTTCTATTGATATTGATTACATGTCCATCTATTGTTATTGTTTTATCGCCCAGCAGGTGACTGTTACTGCGTGCTTCTGCCCCAGTCCTGAAAATAAAAATTAAGAAAATCCGAGTCGGTGCTGCACACTGCACAGGTTCGGACCACTTTTGAACTTGTTTGCCAAGACGTCTTACCCTCGTATTTTGATCCGGTCGGTCCGTTATTTCTTTACTTCGTCGTCGTCGTCGTCTTCTTCTTCTTCTTCTGACCCACCAGGTGAATACAATCAATCAATCAATCAATCAATGTTTACTTTTATAGCCCTAAATCACTAGTGTCTCAAAGGGCTGCACAAACCACTACGACATCCGCTCGGTAGGCCTACATAAGGGCAAGGAAAACTCACACCCAGTGGGACGTCGGTGACAATAATGACCCAGTGGGACGTCGGTGACAATGATGACTATGAGAACCTTGGAGAGGAGGAAAGCAATGGATGTTGAGCGGGTCTAACGTGATACTGTGAAAGTTCAATCCATAATGGATCCAACACAGTCGCGAGAGTCCAGTCCAAAGCGGATCCAACACAGCAGCGAGAGTCCCGTTCACAGCGGAGCCAGCAGGAAACCATCCCAAGCGGAGGCCGATCAGCAGCGCAGAGATGTCCCCAGCCGATACACAGGCAAGCAGTACATGGCCATCGGACCGGACCCCCTCAAGGGAGAGTGGGACATAGGAGAAAAATTAAGTGCAATTGGCGGAGTTATAATGCATAGTAGGCTACCGCCACCTACTGCACCGGAGTTGTAACTACAAGCTCCATTCACAGACAAGAGTCCCATTGCTTTTATGAGCGGTCGAGCGAGTCAAAAGCCGAAAAATCTATTTGTGGCGGCCGTAATTCTTTCGTGGCGGGCCGCCAAAAATAAATGAATGTGTGGTAAACCCTAAATACATACATACATACATAAACACATCATAATAGGGCTGTGTTTGATAAATGTAGCTTGTCGTTCCAACTTCCATTTTGTAACCAGCTGCCATGCAAGGAACTAACCATGACCCATTTCGGAGCAAGGGTGAAGTGTCTTGCTTAAGGACACAATGTACGTGACTAGGATGGCGTAAGCTGGGTATCGAACCAAGAATCCTCAGATTAGTTGTGTAGAAAAATAGCTGTGACTATAATTTATGCCAAAGTCTGTCAGCTAAACTTTGTCCATACACCTGTGTGCAGGATTCTAAAGAAATCATCATCACGAAATTCATTTTTCTTTTTGAGGACGCTAGAAAGCTATGGTATTATTTGTTTTGATTGCTACTATTTTGATTGTCTTTCATTTACATAAACCATTAATACTTTGTTTTTAACAGCACTTTTTCCTGTCTTAGCTTTAAAATTGAAAACAGTACATCGTAGTTTTTTAATGTTGGTTTTTGACCTACTCGAATAATAGGTAAGATAGTTGTCAAGTAGTCGACTGTCAAAGTCGTCGTTATTTACAGTCGTAATGTAATTCTACAGCCATTCTAGCAGTGGCGGGCCGTGCGTTTCCCACCTAAGCCTTCAAGGATGGTCGACTTTTATGATTACTTGTCACAATACCATAATTTATGTCACCACATGACCATTGCTGGTGAAATACTACACAGAAACACATTTACGCACTACTGGCCATTCAATCACCTCAACAGTGTACCAAACCGGTTATTTTCTGGCGCATTTAAAAATCAATGAACCCGCATCAGCAATTAAAACATCCTATGTGGTATTGTCAAAATTGAAATTGCAAAAAACATATGGAACGTGAAAAAATTAAGAAATAACATATTTGAACTCACAATTTGTCGAACCCAATTCGACGCCGTACAACCCCTTGTAGTTAGTTGATTCGAATGGAAATGGCTAGCATTTCCCCATTTAATCGCCGACATTGTCTAACAAGATGTAGTTTCACTTTAAATATCCTTCTTGAAAATGGCTTTGCAAATATATATCTGCCACCTAAACAATGTTTTGTTCTCCTTCTCTTTGGGTCAACAGATGTAGTTTCACTTTAAATATCCTTCTTGAAAATGGCTTTGTAAATATATATCTGCCACCTAAACAATATTTTGTTCTCCTTCTCTTTGGGTCAACAGTACCTGCTTCCTGCTAAATTGCAACTTGTGATTGGATACTCACTTTGTGAGTATCCAATCACAGTCGCGATAACATAAGGCTACCTGGGTAGGCTACTGTCAACAACTTGTGATCTGATTGGCTATCGCAACTATCTATCAACTGTATGTTTTTAAATTAATGCCCTAACGGTTCCAGTGAGTATCCAATCACAAGACGCGTAAATGTCATGTTCAACGTGAGCCCAGCCAGAAGGCCTTACTGACAACAACTGGAGATCAGATTGGCTATCGCCATTGTCTATCAACTGTATGTGTCCGTTGAATTACAGTGCATAGACACCCGCATTGTTGATTCTGAAGGCCCCTGGCAGGTTCCGTGCAGAATCGCAACATAAGCTCGCTGAATTCTGATTGGATATAAACTCTAACCTAAAAACAACAGCTCTGGAAGGAGCATAATGTGACATGAAGATAATAAGAATACATTTATATATTTAGGGAAAGTAAATAAAAAAATAATTTAATCTTTAATTATAATCTTGATTTCTGGTTATGTTAGGCAAGCAGAGAAGGTCTTGCTGGCCCTGGTACCACCTGTAGTTGCATCACCACTGTGGCATTCAAACCTTTTAAAACTTTTTTACGACGCTTGGCGTGCCTCATCTTTTTTTTTTACATAAAGAAACATTTACACAAGATAAAACAACCGTGTTGTTCAAAGCAACCACCATTTGTGTGTACACTTACTGCAGAAACACAGTGACATTTAAACAGTTCGAGTAAAAACTTTTTGGAATTTGAAAAAATGGCAGCATTAAGGTTTATATCATCGTCATCAATCTTTATTGCAGACCTCAAGATCCTTTAAACATATAAAAACAATACAAAACATTAAAATAAAACACTAAAACATTAAAAAACAAAACAATAAAACATAAAAAAAAACATTTAGCCCAAATGTCAGTTTCTAACATACAAACATGTGTGCCAATGGTTCCACAGTCCAGATGAGTACCTAACACAGGGGTGCCCATTACGTCGATCGCGAGCTACCAGTCGACCGCGGGGGGTGTGTCAGTCGATCTCCAGCCAGGCTTTAAAAAAAAATAGACCTAAAAATTAGTGATCATCAATCTTCACCAAGACATTACTTAAATGCCATTCACGGTACCGGAGGGTCTTGTGAGATGACGCTGGCTGCTGCAAGATCATTATAATGAAAATATGACCGAGAGGAAGGCGAGAAACACTTTTTATTTCAACAGACTCTCGCGCCGTACCTTCCGTCAAAACTCTAAAGGCCGACTGCACATTTCCTATCTTCACAATAAAAGCCCTGCTTCATGCTGCCTGCGCTAACTAAATACAGAGTCTCGGAAAACTGGCGTGCACAAGCGATCCCTCAGAAAGCTGGCGTGCACATAACTTGTGCACGCCAGCTTTCCGAGACTCTTATTTTGTTAGCGCAGGCAACATGAAGCAGGGCTTTTATTGTGAAGATAGGAAATGTGCAGTCGGCCTTTAGAGTTTGACGGAAGGGACGGCGCGAAAGTCTGTTGAAATAAAAAGTGTTTCTCGCCTTCCTCTCTGTCATTTTTTCATAATAATGAACTGGCAGCAGCCAGCGTCATCTCACAAGACCCTCGGGTGCCGTGAATGTCAATCAAGCAAGCTACGGAATTTGCCGCCAATGTTTTTCTTGTAAAGTGTATGGAAGCTGGATGAATTAGATGCCAAAAACCAACCACTTTCATGTGGTATTGTACAGAAAGGACAACTTTTTTTCTCCTCCATTCTAAAATGTGGGCGTTATCATCATTACTGTCTGATTCCAATCAATGCAAGTCATCAGAATCAGGTAATACACCAACTTATATTCTTGTCTTTGTGAAAGAAAGACATCTATATGTGTTACACATGCTTGTATTATCATTAAACACATTTAACTTGTTTACAAAAATGTCTCTTTCATAAATAAATAAATATAAATGATATATATAAATGAGGTAGATCCCCTCGAGTTGGTCAATTGAAAAGTAGCTCGCCTGCAGAAAAAGTGTGGGCACCCCTGACCTAACAGAACTGCAGCCAGGGTTCGTTAACACAGTGATAATGTCCTTTTCAGACTCAGATGCCCTACACATAAACTTATACATCAGGTTATATATATATACTCATGTTAGCACAGGAGTTAGTAAACATTCGACAAATCAACACAAATGCTGCTCTGCTAAAAGTGTGTTGTCATAGTCACATGACAATTGAGCAACGTTTGAGTCCTGAGAAGTTCTCCATGTATTCTTTGCGTACTGAAGGGTTATTAGTTGCATGCGTACAAAAATAAATGGTTAATCAGGCTTACTAAGTGAACGAGTGTGAATGTATCATCACTTTGCTATCCACTTCAGTGCCTACTGTGTCTGCGAGATGGATAAGTGGATGTGACTTGACCAGCTTGGCGCTTGCTTTTTGCCCAAAGGAGCTCCAGTCTTCCCTCGAATTAAAAAATACACAAGCGCATTAAGTCCTTAAGCTGTGCACTGACCTTTATTCAAATGTGTAATGTTCTATTGTGGTACTGTTTTAGCTTTGCAAACAAAGTATTTATTTTAAATATCAATCAATTCCTTTATTGTCATTATCATAAACAACACTTACCGTATTTCCTTGAATTGCCGCCGGGGCGCTAATTAATTTAAAACTTCTTCTCACTCCGGCGCTTACAAAGGCAATCAAGCGCTAATTATTTTAACACCTCTTTTCACACAGGCACTTACCAAAGGCATGCAGTAAATTTAGGCCTGCGCTTAAAAAATTGAGTGTGATGTAAGGATACCATCATGAAAAGCACATTTAATAAAAAAAAACGTTATTATGGTTTTATCTTTACTTATAAATGAAGTCCATGCGCAGCTCCTTCTGATCAAAAGCATCGATAACTTGTTTATAGAAGTCTTCCTTATCTTTCTTCAGTTTTAAAAGTCTCTCTGTCTCGATGGAGATCTTTCTTTATTACCTCCTGCTTCGATTGAAAGTCCAGTTTACAAAAATGTTTTATTTTAGATACGTAATCCTCCATGTTAAAAGTGCAAGCGAGAGGAAAAAATAAACACACGCTGCTCACTCTTGCTGCTTGTTGTCACTTCTTCTGTAGCCGAGTAGTCGTAAGAAGGATCACTAGCGCCCTCCACCACCAGGAGGCGGGACTCCTTTAATGACTCATATTTGACACACGCAGCTACGGTATATAAATAGAAAATAGCTGCTTACTGTTCTTTTTAGCATATTCAATAGCTTGGACCTTAAATCCTACTAAATAGGTCTTAATCTTCTTCGCTTTATGCGATTTTCAAATGATTGAAATCAGCATCCTCCATTTTGAAAATGATGACAGGTGAAGTGTCACTCGTGACGTGACGAGCTTGACCCGGCGGAAATTCTAGGCATATGCTAATTATTTTGCGAAACGAGTTTGACCCGGCGGAAATTCTAGACATCTGCTTATAAAAATAATATTTTTCAAAACGAGTTTGACCCGGCGTTAATCCTTAGCCGGTGGTAATGCTAAGCATGCGCTAAATATTTTCCAAAACGAGTTGGACCCGGCAGTAATTCTAGGCAGGCGCATACTATATCCCCGGCGGCAATTCAAGGAAATACGGTAAGTCATACATGTCAACGAGATTTCGTTTGAGCTTTGTCCAGTGGCATATAAACTGTATTGATGTGCAGGTTGACCATAGTTTACAGTTTAGCATTGTCTATTAGATCGCGTATAGAGAGGCGTGGGGGGTGGGAACAGTCACATGTCTGATGTGTGTTGCATTGATGTTGCAGCAATGCAATGTCCAGAGCACAATTATTGAGGTGGTGAAGAGTGAGGTAATAAGATGGTCGGGAGCAGCAAAGGGGCAGGCTGTTCATTTAGCAGTCTTACAGCCTGGGGATACAGACTGTGAGACAATCTGGTGGTCCTGGCGCGAATTGAGCTATACCTCCTTCCAGAGGGTAGCAGGTTGAAGAGGCCATGTGCTGGGTGGTATCTGTCCTTTAGGATGTTGCGTACTCGCTTTAAGCAGCAAGCTGGGGAGTATCGTCCTTGTAATTTATAATGTATAAATGTAATACAAAACTGTTCTTTGAACCAGAGATATGTAATTCTTAATCATTTAAATTGTCTGAAGATTATTGTTCAAATAAATTATAGTCCAAATCTTATTGTCTATCACTTTATATTTTATTGCGCTTTATGTGTATTGTGTGGTTACTTTGATTAGTTGTTTCGTCCTGTGACCACAAGTATTTTGTGGCATACGGTTTACCATCAGACTGGTTTGTAAATAGTGGAAGTGTAACGAAATAGAGGTTAACGGATCATAAGGATCCGTTAAACCTGTGAAGAAGAATGCAAGGCAGCCTTTTTTTTGCCCGTCTGGTTGCTTTTGAATGTTTTAATTTTTAGTAATTAGAGTGATGCAACTTCCCCACCTGTGCGGTTGCATAAGCACATGCTTTTGCATAATAGAGCACAATTCCTTCTGGGCAAGTTTTGCCACTTGGCATCGAACTTGGTTACGACTTCTAAAAGTTATTTTGGAGCGACAAGATCAACTTCATACCTAAATGATGATAGAGTGTATCATAACATAGCATTTTGTTGTGGCAGGATACGTAAAAAACAAATCTGATCCTCTTCTGGTAGAAACAAAACTTAATCAAGTGTGAATAGGCCTGACATATGTAGTTATGATAAAATCACTTTGTGTTAATTTGGAGTTTATAATTTCTATCTTGTCCATCGATAACCGGTGTTTACGTTTTGAATCAGTGGTTTTCGGTTTCGCAAGACCGTAGGTTAAAGAAAGACATGTATTGGGATAAGCGTTTTTTTATTGTGCAAATTTCTGTGATATTTACAAGCGTGGTTTTGACATCAGTAGTGTCAACACCATTGATTGATTGATTGATTGATTGATTGAAACTTTTATTAGTAGATTGTACAGTACAATAAATATTCTGTGCAATTGACCACTAAATGGTACCACCCGAATAAGTTTTTCAACCTGTTTAAGTCGGGGTCCACGTTAATCATATCATGGTAATAAAAATGGACTACTGGTCTGTATGAGTCTTAAGGGTGATTTATCTGGGAACGCCTATGACTAAAACCAAACTAACCATAACACACATTTTCATGCTCGAATATGAGTATTTTTGCTCTACAAAACAGTCTGAAAAAGACTGATTGTCTTATATTTGGGTTTTGGGAGATTCATACAATGAATCAGAGCTGTTCTTCCTGTCACTCATGCACACAACACTGACTTGGAGAGATGGAATTACGACAAGAGGAGGAATTATTATCATAATTTTAAGATACAGTGGAACCCCGATTTACAAATTCAAGTGGTTCTTGAACATGTTTTGCAAACCAAAAAGTTCTCATAGTGAAGCAAATTTCTCCAAAAAGGAAACAATGTAAAAATGACTAATTGGTTCTAGAATTGACATAATTCCTTATTTAAGTAATAAAACTGCACACTTTGAAGACACTGTAATGTGTGTGTGTATATATATATATATATATATATATATATATATATATATATATACATATACAAAACAACAAAACAAGGCTATAATGGCTCAATAATCTTTTTAATTTATCCAAACTATGCCTCACCATTACATCAAGCTTATATATCAGCACGCACACTCAAACAAAAGTCTTGTTAGTGTGCTCCAAAATGTTATTCACCATGTTGCTACATTAAAAAAACAAAAAGGAAAATCATTTTACCTTGTGTCTGCAAATATTTGTGGCATTTTTGAACACTCTGGGAGTTTAGCTGTGATGCACGAGCAGTGGCTTTATGTAGTTACCGCTATCATTAGCACAAACTTGCAGTGTGAGGCTATTCTTCATTAGCTTGTGTCCCGGTAGTACCTTCTCCTCCACTGTAATAAAGGTTCACTGTGGCATATTTTTCGGTCTCATCACAGTTAAAAACTTCCTGCCCTATAAAGCCCCTTTGCGGATAAAATCCCCGAACTGAAGTTTCTGCCAGCCGGAGGCTAACTAGTTAAAACGCTTGCTCAAAGGGGTTTTTCAGCAACCCGAAGCTATACAGCTAGCTAGTGAGAGTTTGGACACATGTAAATTGTTTCTGATCACACAATGTGATCTCCAAGACAGTCTGACACAGCTCTGAGCGGCGTAAGGTACGACAGTTGTGGTAATAAAGACTTCAGAAAGTGCCGCTCGCTGTTGAAGCTCGTCGAAATGGCCTCGCCCGTGTGTACAGGATGTAAACAGGATGTGACTGACGTAGGGGGCCTTCATCTTCAAAATGGTGGCGCCATTTGTACAGGATGTAAACAGGATGTGATGTGGAGCACCCCGACTTTTCGAAACTGCCGTGCCCACGTGTACAAGAAGTGATGTCATAAAAATGGCAGCCCCCGATGGCTTTAAGCGGCATGCATAAATGAATGAATGAATGAATAAATGAAGCGTTCGTACGCCAAGACAAATGTGGCGCGATGTAAACAGAGAAGGTCACAAATAGAGGCATTTGTAAACCGTAAAGTTCCACTGTAATTGTGATCAGTGAGGCTTAGTCATCAAACTACTTTTTTTCTTTAAATTTCTCTTAATAAAAAAAAAATAGCTTTATATTATATTATGGTATTATATATATTTGTTGTGAAGTTTAACGCTTCAAAGGAAGCTATCTTTTTTTTTTGTCCATTATATTGTCATTTTGTTCTGTTTTTTCCAATTGTTGCTGCTTTTTTTAATCACTACAGCCCCTGGTTTATTTGTATATATGATTATGCCCTCTCTGAATGTTGGTATTTAGTTTGGCATAAGGCTGGGTGATATTGCCTTTTTTTAATATCGCGATAATTTTAGACCATATCGCGATATACGATATATATTACGATATTTTGCCTTGGCCTTGAATGAACACTTGATGCATATAATCACAGCAGTATGACGATTATACGTGTATACATTAAAACATTCTTCTTCATACTGCATTCATATATGCAACTTTTAAACTTTCATGCAGAGAGGGAAATCACAACTAAGTCAATTGACCAAAAGTGTATTTATTAATGAGTTATTAATCAATTGCACAAACATTCAAGTCATTTCAAAAACATACAGTGCAAGATTGTCAGACATTTTAAGTGTCAAATAAAAAGGAGCTGCATAACAAGAAATCAAATAGTATTCGTCCTTCACTATGTGGTATGTTACTAAGGTTATGAAATTCTCTTCATTCTCTAGTGAGTGACTTTTCAAATGATGCTACATATTAGCAGTAATGCTACTTTTTATAGCAACTCTTTTTTCCCCCCACACTTGACAAATTACGGTTGTCTGTTCGACATAATCCCACTTGAAGCCGAACCACCGCCGGACGATGCAAACCCTGCTGTTTTTATTGGGAATTAAGTCTTCTTTCATTTGTTACCAGATCCACACCTTCTTTCTCTCGTACGGCTACGTTAGCAGCTAACGTAGCCCAGTATGCTACCTCTCTGCAAGGGTGGACACGTATGTGACGTATGATGTGACAGTATGTGATATATGTAAGAATGTGCTGTGCGCCTGCTTGTCTGTGAAAAGGAAAGACAGGAAAGAGTGAGAAGAGCCTGAAGCGTACACCTGCAGCTAAAAGCAACTGCGTGAGAACGTATACTCGAATATTACGATATAGTCATTTTCTATATCGCACAGAGACAAACCCGCTATATATCGATATATCGCCCAGCCCTAGTTTGACGGATAGGGAAACCGTCCTTTAAATTTCATCCATCCATCTTCAACCGCTATATCCGAAATCGGGTCGCGTGGACAACAGCTCTAGCAGAGACCCCCAGACTTCCCTCTCCAGAGCAACATTAGCAACTTCCTCCTGGGGAATCCCGAAGCGTTCCCAGGCTAGAGAGGAGATGTAATCCCCCCATCTGTTCCTTGGCCTGCCGCGGGGTCTCCTCCCAGTGGGACGTGCAACGAAGACCTCCCTAGGGAAACGCTCGTGAGGCATCCGCACGAGATGCACGAACCACCTAAGCTGGTTCCTTTCCAAACAAAGGAGCAGCAGCTCTACTCCGAGTCTTTCTCGGGTGACTGAACTTCTCACCCTATCTCTAAGGGAGATGCCAGCCACCCTTCTGAGAAAACTCATTTTGGCCGCTTGTATCGGCGATCTTATTCTTTCGGTCATGACCCGCACTTCGTGACCATAGGTGAGAGTAGGAATGTAGATAGCTCGGTAGACCGAGAGCTTTGCCTTCTGGCTTAGCTCTCCTTTAAGTCCTGTCCTTTAAATTACATATGAAAAAACTTCCAACTTGAGGTTGTTTATTAGTCTCCTCCACAATGAAGTTAGTTACTGTAAAACTAAAAATGCATGGGAAAATGCATTTATATACATTTGAACTGCACAAACAGTACATGTTAAATTGACAATACATCTTGGTAAGGGGGCAGAAGGGTTAGTGCGTCTGCCTCACAATACGAAGTTCCTGCAGTCCTGGGTTCAAATCCAGGCTCGGGATCTTTCTGTGTGGAGTTTGCATGTTCTCCCTGTGAATGCGTGGGTTCCCTCCGGGTACTCCGGCTTCCTCCCACTTCCAAAGACATGCACCTGGGGATAGGTTGATTGGCAACACTAAATTGGCCCTAGTGTGTGAATGTGAGTGTGAATGTTGTCTGTCTATCTGTGTTGGCCCTGCGATGAGGTGGCGACTTGTCCAGGGTGTACACCGCCTTCCGCCCGATTGTAGCTGAGATAGGCGCCAGCGCCCCCCGCAACCCCAAAAAAGGGAATAAGCGGTAGAAAATGGATGGATGGATGGATCTTGGTAAACTAAAAGAAAGCAATGCAACCATACGGGATAAACGTTGGCTCTTATGCTGCTATCTTAATGCTGACATACAATATTGACAAATTGACAGCCCATTGACAGGCTAACAAAAGTTAGCACCATGATCGTTTTAATCTTTCAAAAACGTTTAATAAATGAGACTTTAATCAAACATTTATTTTGTGCCTGTAGGGCAAAATCAAGCAAATCAGATTTGACAATAAGAATTCTCAGTTGAAGACAGCCCTACTAGTTAGTAGCGCTGGGTCACAATGACATAATCATTGCATGATTTGCATACTTTGCTAAGATATGATTTTCTTTAAAAAGGCCAAAAAAAAAGCCTTTTTAAAGAATTTAAAACATTTAAAACAAATCTGTTGTTAATTAGTATGTTTTTATATTGTTTTGCCATATATTCAATTGTTGCTGCATGTTGTACATGTATTTTGAGAATTTTTCAAGTGTCTCTAAGAGACTTTTAATTACTTTTTTTTTTATACTAAGAACGACTGGCAACAAATGTACTTGTGTTTGAGACTCTACTTCTGTCCCTCGATGTCCCAGTCAAAAGAGGCGAGCTGCAGCGAGCATGATGTTACACTTGCCTTGCGCTCCGGCTCCAGTTGGACTTCCTCTTCTTAAAAGCCCCCATTATATTTTGTAATTCGCTGTCCGTGGGTATATCTGGCATATAATAAAGTTACATCCGAATTGCAGACATGCTGACAACACTCCAGACAATGACATGCGTCTTGATTACATCAGATTTTGGCAGCGTTTTTTTTATTAATCAAAGTATTTTTTCAGTGTGCAAGTTTTAACTGCATCCTTCGACAATAATACAGAAACAATAAGCAATATATCTCTATCTATTCATGATGTAACGACCTGCTGGTGGTAATATTAATGTTTCTGTTTTACTTTTATTTGATGTTAATTTTTTTCCAAGATTACAAACACAAGGTCCGTGCCTGAAAGCGGATTGGCGCAGAATGAGGAAGTTTTGTTCCGTGTCTGGGGTAGCACTGAGACTAAACTGTTGGCACGGAAGGTAAAACCTGTTGGAATCGTACCGTACATATTAGGATTAGCAATAAAAGTTAAAAGTAGCGTCTGACTTTGTGACTTCAATCAATCAATCAATAAATGTTTACTTATATAGCCCTAAATCACTAGTGTCTCAAAGGGCTGCACAAACCACCACGACATCCTCGGTAGGCCCACATAAGGGCAAGGAAAACTCACACCCAGTGGGACATCGGTGACAATAATGACCCAGTGGGACGTCGGTGACAATAATGACTGTGAGAACCTTAGAGAGGAGGAAAGCAATGGATGTCGAGCGGGTCTAACATGATACGGTGAAAGTTCAATCCACAATGGATCCAACACAGTCGCGAGAGTCCAGTCCAAAGCGGATCCAACACAGCAGCGAGAGTCCCGTTCACAGCGGAGCCAGCAGGAAACCATCCCAAGCGGAGGCGGATCAGCAGCGCAGAGATGTCCCCAGCCGATACACAGGCAAGCAGTACATGGCCACCGGATCGGACCGGACCCCCTCCACAGGGGAGAGTGGGACATAGAAGAAAAAGAAAAGAAACAGCAGATCAACTGGTCTAAAAAGGGAGTCTATTTAAAGGCTAGAGTATACAAATGAGTTTTAAGGTGAGACTTAAATGCTTCTACTGAGGTGGCATCTCGAACTGTTACCGGGAGGGCATTCCAGAGTACTGGAGCCCGAACGGAAAACGCTCTATAGCCCGCAGACTTTTTTTGGGCTTTGGGAATCACTAATAAACCGGAGTCCTTTGAACGCAGATTTCTTGCCGAGACATATGGTACAATACAATCGGCAAGATAGGATGGAGCTAGACCGTGTAGTATTTTATACGTAAGTAGTAAAACCTTAAAGTCACATCTTAAGTGCACAGGAAGCCAGTGCAGGTGAGCCAGTACAGGCGTAATGTGATCAAACTTTCTTGTTCTTGTCAAAAGTCTAGCAGCCGCATTTTGTACCAACTGTAATCTTTTAATGCTAGACATGGGGAGACCCGAAAATAATACGTTACAGTAGTCGAGGCGAGACGTAACAAACGCATGGATAATGATCTCAGCGTCTTTAGTGGACAGAATGGAGCGAATTTTAGCGATATTACGGAGATGAAAGAAGGCCGTTTTAGTAACGCTTTTAATGTGTGACTCAAAGGAGAGAGTTGGGTCGAAGATAATACCCAGATTCTTTACCGTGTCGCCTTGTTTAATTGTTTGGTTGTCAAATGTTATGGATAATGATCTCAGCGTCTTTAGTGGACAGAATGGAGCGAATTTTAGCGATATTACGGAGATGAAAGAAGGCCGTTTTAGTAACGCTTTTAATGTGTGCCTCAAAGGAGAGAGTTGGGTCGAAGATAATACCCAGATTCTTTACCGTGTCGCCTTGTTTAATTGTTTGGTTGTCAAAACTTCTTCTGGGGGCTACAATACATTATATTACTTTAATCCAATCCAATCCAATCCACTTTATTTATATAGCACATTTAAACAACAATAACGTTTCCAAAGTGCTGCACAGCCATGTTAAAAACAATTGTAAAAAAAATAAATAAATAAAATAAAATTTAAAAAAAGTATATATATATATATATATATATATTATGCTCCACCAATGACTGAATAAAAACAAAAAATAAATAAATATAAAACCAATAAAAACAATATAAAAACATATGATTAAAAACTATTTTAAAGGGTAAAATCAATTAAAACAGTAAAATATAAATTAAAGTGTATAAAAAACACAGAGGACAACAGAGAACAGAGGACCACACAACTCACGTAGTGTTAAAAGCCAAAGAATAAAAGTGGGTCTTAAGACGAGACTTAAAACACTCCACTGTGGAAGCAGTTTGAACATGGAGGGCCAGAGTGTTCCAGAGCTTAGGGCCGACCACAGAGAAGGCCCTGTCTCCCCTGGTCTTAAGTCTGGTCTTGGGCACCACGAGCTGGAACTGGCTCTCGGACCTCAGAGCGCGCGCAGGAATGTAAATTTGGATAAGGTCCGAGATATATTGAGGTGCCAGTCCATGTAAAGATTTAAAAACAAACAGCAATGTTTTAAAATCAATTCTAAAATGAACAGAGAGCCAGTGCAAACTCTGAAGAATTGGGGTTATATGCTGGCGTTTCCTGGCCCCTGTTAAAAGTCGTGCTGCCGCGTTCTGGACTAACTGCAACCGGGAGAGAGCTTTTTGGCTAATGCCAGCATAAAGTGCATTGCAGTAGTCCAGCCGACTTGAAATAAAAGCATGCACGACTTGTTCAAAAAGGTTAAAAGATAAAAACGGTTTAACCTTTACTAAAAGACGAAGGTGATAAAAACACGATTTTAAAAAGCCATTGACTTGTTTGTCTGGTTTAAAATCGCTGTCTATAGTGACGCCACGGCTGGTGACTTTGGGACGCACATAATTTTGCAATGGTCCCAAGTCAGTGAGGGCCGGACCAAAAACTAAAATTTCCGTTTTTCCCTCATTCATTATTAAAAAATTCTGGGCTAACCAAGCCTTGACGTCGCATAGACAGTTAAGTGTCTATGTGTCTTTAATGTGTTGTGTATGCTAGAAATGGTCAAAATACATACAAATTGAATGTTATAATAAATGTGCCCGTTTCTACATTACAAATATACTTACATATGTGAATTATATTTATGAAGTGAATTATATTTATACAGCGCTTTTCTCTTAGTGACTCAAAGCGCTTTACATAGTGAAACCCAATATGTAAGTTACATTTAAACCAGTGTGGGTGGCACTGGGAGCACGTGGGTAAAGTGTCTTGCCCAAGGACACAACGGCAGTGACTAGGATGGCGGAAGCGGGAATCAAACCTGCAACCCTCAAGTTGCTGGCACGGCCACTCTACCAACCGAGCTATATCTAAAACCCTAATGGAGGTGTTTGAATATTTTTAGGGGTTCTATAGACAGAATTGAACAACTCCTATAGGCTCCATTGTAAGTGGACATTTGATTGCATTTATTTAATATTTATAATGCATTAAAAAAAAATCAGTCCGTCATCATGTCTTTCATAATGATTGTGAACGATAGGCAAAATTCCCAAAAAGTGCATTTTACCTTTTAATTGCTTTTCTCTTGTCTGTTCCAGGGTTTAATTTTTAGCTCTACCTTCAACTTTAAACAATATTTGGAATCTTAGACAATGCACAATAATATGGCCTCTGTTGCTCCTGCCCTAACAACCAGTGCTGAAGGTGAAACCTACAATTCAATGATTGACTTGGGCTTTAAACTCTTTACTCAGCCTACTTTTTTTGTGTGTTACAAATGGGTGATATTTTTTTCTATTCTTCAAGGGGCGTGACAGCAACAGGAAGAACAGGTTTGATCTTGCAAATGTGCTGGTGGGTGTTGTTGTCAAGCAGATTAGAACAGTTAAAACCGCGTTTCTTTTGAGATGTGAGATTATAAGTGTTGGGAAAGATGGTATCAGTCCGCTGTTATTTTCTTGTATTTGTTATGTGTCTCACAATTTAGGAAGTCGATTGTCAGTCAAAGATGTGAAAATGACCACATGTGCTGATCAGTTAAAGTGCACAGGAACCATCCTGCACCAGACAGGACATCCTTGATGAGCTCATAGGCTCTTTGCAGCTTTGGGTTCATTGGATTCGAATCAATTTAACACATTTAGATTTGAATCCGCAAATTACGGATTAACTGTCTGGCATGTGCAGCACCCAGTTTGTAGGGTGGAGATAGACCTTTGGACTTATTCATTTTACACATTATGACAACACACTCTCTTGATAGCCTTTTGACAACAATGTCTTATTTTTAACCGCCTCTTTTACAGTGATCTGATTATCTGTTCAGTCTGGCGAGTTGGTAGCGTATTTATTTTTTCTCTTTTTCTGCACAGTCATAATTTAGAGTGGCAAAATCTATCACAGCTTTGCAGCACTACAAAAAATTGGACCGTTGTAAGCAAATGAAATGGTTTCATTCTGTTCCGTAGCTATATAATAATCCTTGGATACAATTCATAGGCATTGTTTTTTCCTTATGCATTCCTATATAATGTTGTATTTTTTGTTAATTTAAATACTCTAGTTTGTTGTTATCTTCAGCTAGAAAAGCAATAGCAAGTGGATCAGATTACATTTACAATCTTAGACATCAATAGGCCTTTTTCCATCGCAGAAATTTTAACAGGAACTTTCTCAGTTACTCGGGTAAATAAATTACCCCCTTGTGTTTCCACCAAAAACTTCCTGGGTATATTTGGTTCTCCTATCTTTGGTTCCTAGTAGCGAGGAGGGACTTTTGGGAGTTCCCTAGGAACTTAAGAGGGGCTTTTTTGTGATTGAAACTTTTATTAGTAGATTGCACAGTACAATACATATTCCGTACAATTGACCACTAAATGGTTTTTCAACTTGTTTAAATCGAGGTCCACGTTAATCAATTCATGGCGGGCTGTGCTGTTGAATGCTGATTGGTTGAACAGTTTCTTTGGATTTAAAACTCTTTCCAAAAACCTACAGAGCTTAATGAATCAGAGATATTCAAAAGTTTTGTTTCCATTATTTTTTGTCCGAAAATTCCTTTGAAAAAACTATCTCCTGTCGGTCTTTCTTTCCTTCAGACCTGCATTTGGAGACCTTATTGGCAGTTCGTAGCGCAATATAAGATAATTTCTTGCCGCTGTCTGCTATTTAGAGATTAGATTAGATTAGATAGATTAGATCAGGGGTGCCCACACTTTTTCTGCAGGCGAGCTACTTTTCAATTGACCAACTCGAGGGGATCTACCTCATTTATATATATCATTTATATTTATTTATTTATGAAAGAGACATTTTTGTAAACAAGTTAAATGTGTTTAATGATAATACAAGCATGTGTAACACATATAGATGTCTTTCTTTCACGAAGACAAGAATATAAATTGGTGTATTACCTGATTCTGATGACTTGCATTGATTGGAATCAGACATTAATGAGGATAAAGCCCACATTTTCAAATGGAGGAGAAAAAAAGTTGTCCTTTCTGTACAATACCACATGAAAGTGGTTGGTTTTTGGCATCTAATTCATCCAGCTTCCATACACTTTACAAGAAAAACATTGCCGGCAAATTCCGTAGCTTGCTTGATTGACATTCACGGCACCCGAGGGTCTTGTGAGATGACGCTGGCTGCTGCCAGTTCATTATTATGAAAAAATGACAGAGAGGAAGGCGAGAAACACTTTTTATTTCAACAGACTTTCGCGCCGTCCCTACCGTCAAAACTCTAAAGGCCGACTGCACATTTCCTATCTTCACAATAAAAGCCCTGCTTCATGCTGCCTGCGCTAACAAAATAAGAGTCTTGGAAAGATGTGCACGCCAGCTTTCTGAGGGATCGCTTGTGCACGCCAGTTTTCCGAGACTCTGTATTTAGTTAGCGCAGGCAGCATGAAGCAGGGCTTTTATTGTGAAGATAGGAAATGTGCAGTCGGCCTTTAGAGTTTTGACGGAAGGTACGGCGCGAGAGTCTGTTGAAATAAAAAGTGTTTCTCGCCTTCCTCTCGGTCATATTTTAATAATAATGATCTTGCAGCAGCCAGCGTCATCTTACAAGACCCTCCGGTACCGTGAATGTCATTTAAGTGACGTCTTGGTGAAGATTGATGATCACTAATTTTTAGGTCTATTTTTTTTAAAAGCCCGGCTGGAGATCGACTGACACACCCCCCGCGGTCGACTGGTAGCTCGCGATCGACGTAATGGGCACCCCTGGATTAGATAGTACTTTATTTATTCCGTCAGGGGAGTTCCTTCAGGAAAATTACAATTACAATTTTCAGCACAATCCCATTCTTTGAGATGTAATATTTTTTATCTGTGCCAATATTCCAGCGGACATCAAGTACAACACAGCTAAACATTTATCTGCACTAAAAGGTAATAAGCAGAGATGGGAATCTTTAGGCACCTCACGATTCGATTACGATTCAAGAGGCACGCTTCGATTAAAAAAACGATTATTGATGCATCTATAATTTATATATAGTGATGCAGTTTTACATTTCTTTTTGTTTCCCTAAATAAGCGTTTATCACTTGCTACTTTAAAAAACTGTGCGTTTGTAATAAGAAACAGTTGAATAAATTCTGTCATTTACTAGATTAATGGAAATGTTTTCAAAACTGGAACATCCATTCGTTCATTTTCTACCACTTGTCCCTTTTGGGGTTGCGGGGGGTCGCTGGAGCCTATCTCAGCTGCATTTGGGCGGAAGGCGGTGTACACCCTGGACAAGTCGCTACCTGAGTGGTATAGCTCGGTTGGTAGAGCGGCCGTGCCAGCAACTTGAGGGTTGCAGGTTCGATCCCCGCTTCTGCCATCCAAGTCACTGCCGTTGTGTCCTTGGGCAAGACACTTTACCTACCTGCTCCCAGTGCCGCCCACACTGGTTTAAATGTAACTTAGATATTGGGTTTCACTATGTAAAACGCTTTGAGTCACAAGAGAAAAAGCGCTATATAAATATAATTCACTTCACTTCACTCCACTCATCACAGAAACTGGAACATAAGTTCCCTAAAAAAATAGAGCTGGTCGGATCTCTCGATGAAGTGGCTTGCTGCAGTCAGCCAATTGTTAGAACTGTCTGCATGACTTTATTTACAATAAATACATTGATTATCGATTTTATAATCGTCCATGTCCGAATTGCGATGTATCTAAAAATAGATTAATTCCCCCACCTCCAGTAATAAGTGCCCCCAGTGTACGGTAGGCACACGGCCAATGACCAATAGTCATATTAGAGCAGGGGTCACTAACGCGGTGCCCGCGGGCACCAGGTAGCCAGTAAGGACCAGATGAGTAGCCCGCTGGCCTGTTCTAAAAATAGCTCAAATAGCAGCACTTACCAGTGAGCTGCCTCTATTTTTTATATTGTATTTATTTACTAGCAAGCTGGTCTCGCTTTGCTCGACATTTTTAATTCTAAGAAAGACAAAACTCAAATAGAATTTGAAAATCCCCCCCAAAATTTTAAAGACTTGGTCTTCACTTGCTTAAATAAATTCATTTATTTTTTTACTTTGCTTCTTATAACTTTCAGAAAGACAACTTTAGAGAAAAAATACAAGCTTAAAAATGATTTTAGGATTTTTAAACACATATACCTTTTAAATTCCTTCGTCTTCTTTCCTGACAATTTAAATCAATGTTCAAGTATTTTTTATTTTTTTTATTGTAAAGAATAATAAATACATTTTAATTTAATTCTTCATTTTAGCTTCTGTTTTTTCGACAAAGAATATTTGTGAAATATTTCTTCAAATTAAAGTTAAAAAAAAATATTCTGGCAAATCTAGAAAATCTGTAGAATCAAATTTAAATCTTATTTCAAAATATTTAGAATTTCTTTAAAAAATTTTGTTCTGGAAAATCTATAAGAAATAATGATTTGTCTTTGTTAGAAATATAGCTTGGTCCAATTTGTTATATATTCTAACAAAGTGCAGATTGGATTTTCACCTATTTAAAACATGTCATCAAAATTCTAAAATTAATCTTAATCAGAAAAAATTACTAATGATGTTCCTTCCATAAATTCTTTTTTTAATTTTTTCAAAAAGATTCGAATTAGCTAGTTTTTCTCTTCATTTTTTTCAGTTGAATTTTGAATTTTAAAGAGTCGAAATTGAAGATAAACTATGTTTCAAAATGTATTGTTCATTTTTTTTCGTGTTCTCTCCTCTTTTAAACCGTTCAATTAAGTGTTTTTTTCATCATTTATTCCCTACAAAAAGCCTTCCGTAAAAGAAAAAAAATGTATGACGGAATGGCAGACAGAAATACCCATTTATATATATATATATATATATATATATATATATATATATATATATATATATATATATATATATATATATATATATATATATATATATATGTATGTATGTATGTATGTATGTATGTATGTCTTGATTGGATTATCCAGAGAATAGTGCTCGATACCGTGGTAGAGCGCAATATGTAGGTGTGGGAAAAATCACAGGACTACTTCATCTCTACAGAACTGTTTCATGAGGGGTTCCCTCAATCATCTGCCTGTACCCACCCACTCTGTGCCCTATATAAACCATTGTATGTGAATGCTTCCATTAAATCTCCTGATGATTGAGGGAACCCCTCATGAAAGAGTTCTGTAGAGATGAAGTAGTCTTGTGATTTTTCCCACACCTAAATATATATATATATATATATATATATATATATATATATATATATACATATATATATATATGTATATATATGTATATGGATATATTTATTAAAGGTAAATTGAGCAAATTGGCTATTTCTGGCAATTTATTTCAGTGTGTATCAAACTTGTAGCCCTTCGCATTAATCAGTTCCCAAGAAGTAGCTCTTGGTTTCAAAAAGGTTGGTGACCCCTGTATTAGAGAGTGTGCATGGACACTGGGACTTCACACGTAGTTGTGAAAATACAAAAAAACTTAGTGCATGGAATTGTAGTGACTGTTGATTGAATACCAAATAGTAGAAATATAATACTGTGGAAGGGAAATTGGCTCAAGCAATGGGAAGTTGAACTACATCCACGCAGAAGTCTGTTACAGGAACTTAAAAAAAACTTTTGTTTTATATAGTTTGTCAAGCGCCACATAGATGAAAGTCAGCGGGGGCAAGTATGTGCATGTTTTAACCACATTTTGCCTGCCGGTTCAGTGCTAGTTGGCCTGCTCTCACATGCAACTTGCAAGTTGATTCTCTGGCTAATCATCATACTCTTTATTTTTCTTATGTTTCATATTCTGTAAATATGTAATATTTTAGTGCATCATAGTGGATCAGCCTTGGCAATACAGCCTAAGGCGGAGTAGTCAAGCGCAGAGCCTCCGAATCAGAAGATGATAAAATAATTACAAAATTGCATATTATTTAATCCATAGTGGTATACCGACCCAAGACCTATGTATTGAACTGCTCAATACTGAAACATGTAGGGATGAGAATTGAATTATGAACTTTTATAGGTACTGACTGAATTCTGTTGGTATTACCGAGTACCGATTCACATTAAATCGAACAGCACCGTGAATTATTTTACGTGGACCCCGACTTAAACAAACTTATTGGGTTGTTACCATTTAGTGGTCAATTTTACGGAATATGTACTGTAGTGTACAATCTACTAACAAAAGTTTCAATCAATCAAACATATTTCGATACCTTTTGTTGCAAGCTCGGTTGCATGCTCGGCATCGGCTAAAGCACTTTGGGGGGGAATAGACGTTTTTATGGCGGACTGCCTCATGGTAATGTCACATAGAAAGCATTTGAAAGTACGGCTCCACTTTGCAAAAAAAGCTATATTGATGCTAATTCACACTGGATATGCCATATACGTACATGCCACAGATTAATAGGAGTAGCAGAAAAAAACACATTCAAGTCTGACTGTTGTTTTTTATGATTCTTAATCATCTAGAACAGGGGTGCCCACACTTTTTCTGCAGGCGAGCTACTTTTCAATTGACCAACTCGAGGGGATCTACCTCATTTATATATATCATTTATATTTATTTATTTATGAAAGAGACATTTTTGTAAACAAGTTAAATGTGTTTAATGATAATACAAGCATGTGTAACACATATGATGTCTTTCTTTCACAAAGACAAGAATATAAGTTGGTGTATTACCTGATTCTGATGACTTGCATTGATTGGAATCAGACAGTAATGATGATAACGCCCACATTTTCAAATGGAGGAGAAAAAAAGTTGTCCTTTCTGTACAATACCACATGAAAGTGGTTGTTTTTTGGCATCTAATTCACCCAGCTTCCATACACTTTACAAGAAAAACATTGGCGGCAAATTCCGTAGCTTGCTTGATTGACATTCACGGCACCCGAGGGTCTTGTGAGATGGCGCTGGCTGCTGCCAGTTCATTATTATGAAAAAATGACAGAGAGGAAGGCGAGAAACACTTTTTATTTCAACAGACTTTCGCGCCTTCCCTTCCGTCAAAACTCTAAAGGCCGACTGCACATTTCCTATCTTCACAATAAAAGCCCTGCTTCATGCTGCCTGCGCTAACAAAATAAGAGTCTCGGAAAGCTGGCGTGCACAAGTGATGTGCACGCCAGCTTTCCGAGGGATCGCTTGTGCACGCCAGTTTTCCGAGACTCTGTATTTAGTTAGCGCAGGCAGCATGAAGCAGGGCTTTTATTGTGAAGATAGGAAATGTGCAGTCGGCCTTTAGTGTTTTGACGGAAGGTACGGCGCGAGAGTCTGTTGAAATAAAAAGTGTTTCTTGCCTTCCTCTCGGTCATATTTTCATAATAATGATCTTGCAGCAGCCAGCGTCATCTCACAAGACCCTCCGGTACCGTGAATGTCATTTAAGTGACGTCTTGGTGAAGATTGATGATCACTAATTTTTAGGTCTATTTTTTTTAAAAGCCTGGCTGGAGATCGACTGACACACCCCCCGCGGTCGACTGGTAGCTCGCGATCGACGTAATGGGCACCCCTGATCTAGAACATTGGTTCTCAAATGGGGGTACACATACCCCTGGGGGTACTTAAAGGTATGCCAAGGGGTACGTGAGATTTTTTAAACATATTCTAAAAATAGCAACAATTCAGAAATCCTTTTTAAATATATTTATTGAATAATATTTCAACACAATATGAATGTAAGTTAATAAACTGTGAAAAGAAATGCCACAATGCAATATTCAGTTTTGACAGCAAGATTTTTTGTGGATATGTTCCATGAATATTGATGTTAAAGATTTCTTTTTTTGTGAAGAAATGTTTAGAATTAAGTTCATGAATCCAGATGGATCTCTATTACAATCCCCAAAGAGGGCATTTTAAGTTGATGATTACTTCTATGTGTAGAAATCTTTATTTATAATTGAATCACTTGTTTATTTTTCAACAAGTTTTTAGTTATTTTTATAGCTTTTTTTCCCAAATAGTTCAAGAAAGACCACTACAAATGAGCAATATTTTGCACTGTTGTACAATTTAATAAATCAGAAACTGATGACATGGTGTTGTATTTTACTTCTTTATCTCTTTTTTTTTAACCAAAAATGCTTTGCTCTTATTAGGGGATACTTGATTTAAAAATATGTTCGCAGGGGGTACATCACGGAAAAAAAGTTGAGAACAACTGATCTAAAATGTTAAAGAATCAACATTTAATGGGAATCTGCACTTTTTTCAAATGTTTTCTGTACTTTACAATCATTATGAGCGTCAAAAACACACGTCTTTTTTTTTTAGGATGTTAAAAATGATTAAAAATACTTGCAAGATGCGGCTAATGAGTCATTGAAGCCTTCAAAGCCCTCTGAAATAACTTCAGAACCCTCCATCAACGTTTTATATACACATTACAAGTATATATAATGTAGTAAAATACAATCATAACAATATTTACTATATTTACTGTATTTTGGTCATTTTAGGCAATACAGGAACTTATATCCTCTGAGCGTTTATTTCCATTTTCATAGCAGTGCACTTTTGACTACCGGTGACAAATGTGTGTTCTTACTTCTGGAAACAAACACGTGTGTTTTTTTAATCATGGCAGACTTGCTAACAGACAACAAAGGCACATTAAGATTCACAACCTTATCTTTTTGAAGCTGAATATACAGAGGATGAACTACCGGTTATAGAGGCGAGCACAAAAAGAGGGTGAAACGTTGGAGCAGACGAAAGCCGAGAGATTGAGGTCGGCGTGACTTCACGTTGTAAATGTGGACATTAGAGCCAAGCTATGCCAACATTAATGTTGTGGTTACCCAAAATCATTTATTACATGTACACACACAATAGTACTGAAAAATAGTACTGTTGACAGCATTGAGTACCGGTATTGATTCCCAAGTACGAGCAATACCCATCTCTACACACATTTAGTTTTTTTATTTGTCTATTTTATTTACCAACACGATCATTATTTTAAAGTATTGTTATTATTAGAGTCAGTTCTGTAAAAATGTGTATCTTTAGTATTGTAGGGCTTATGGCTAGGAACATGTATCGTTGCACTCTCAAGCCTGAAATTCTTCATACGCCTGTCAAATATTGACTAAAAGTTTTTGTTCAAATGCAAAATAAAAAAAATTAAACGTTTTGTACTGAACCACTCATGGTCATAAATAGACGAGGGAATCTTTAGGAACCTCACGATTCGATTACAATTCACGTGCTGCGATTCGATCAAAAATCTTATATTGATGCGTCTTTGATGTATGCGTGATACTGTTTTACATTTCTTCTCGTTTAAATAAATAAGCCTTCATCACTTGCAACTTTTAAATACAGTGTATTTGTAATAAAAACCGGTTGAATAAATGTCCATTACATTTATTAAATTAATGGAAATGTGCGCAAAACTGGAACCTAAGTGCCTTAAAGAGGCACTTAGGTTCCACTTAGAGCTGGTTGGATGACTTGAAGTGGCTCGCTTCATTACTTTATTTACAATAAATAAATGATCAATAATTGACATTTACTAATCAATTTTACAATCGCCCATATCTGAATTCCGATGCATCTAAAAATCATTTATTTCCCCCAACTCTAGTCATCAGTTGGAAACAAACACAAGGGCACTTACTTCTTAATAAGCTGCATTTGTTTTTTTCCTAGCCAAAGTCACACATCTGACCAGCCGTGTGCAATTTAAGGCCAACCCAGAGGAGATTATGTTTCATTCGAGGTGGGAGGAGGGGCGGAGAGTTTGTTAATCAGGGCAACTCGATAGCGGCATTCCCACGCAAAAAGAATCGTGTGCCTCCTGCTTGGGAGGCCGGGCAGGTGATTTAAAGTAAACTAAGTTTCTTCAAAAAAACAGCCCAAGTTGGGCGTGTCTTATCATGTCCACAAGCAAAATTGAGATGTAGCATGAGAACTTGGTCTGCAGCTCGTGATTTGTAGATAAAATACTATCTTAAATTACTACTGACAGCTAATCTAAGACTGAATTCAGTTTAAATGACTCTACTGAAGACATGCAATCTCTCTTTAATGCAGTATTGTAGTTGTGGACCAATTTAGTACCATAAAACAATTGATCCATTTTCTTGTTTGACTTTATTCCCTTTTTTGTCAAGCAACATTTGTTTGGGTGCTTACGGTCAAAAAATATCAGTACGATCCCAAACAAATATGCTAAGAAAATCAAATATTTATTGAATACGTTCAATAAATTGAGAATATATAAATATGTATCTAAAAAAATACTTTTAGAGCTAGATTGAATTGAGAGAAATAATAAAATGTGTGGGTTTCATGCGTCTGCCTCACAATACGAAGGTCCTGAGTAGTCGGTTCAATCCCGGGTTCGGGATCTTTCTGTGTGGAGTTTGCATGTTCTCCCCGTGACTGCGTGGGTTCCCTCCGGGTACTCCGGCTTCCTCCCACCTCCAAAGACATGCACCTGGGGATAGGTTGATTGGCAACACTAAATTGGCCCTAGAATGTGAATGTGAGTGTGAATGTTGTCCGTCTATCTGTGTTGGCCCTGCGATGAGGTGGCGACTTGTCCAGGGTGTAGCCCGCCTTCCGCCCGATTGTAGCTGAGATAGGCACCAGCGCCCCCCGCGACCCCAAAAGGGAATAAGCGATAGAAAATGGATGGATGGATGGAATAAAATGTGTGGAAAAACTCAAAACTAGGGTTTTACTGTTACCATATTTAAACTTGCGATGTTGAGAATACTTTATAGTTGTTGTTCTTCTAGATAAAAGCTTTAATATTAAGAAACGATAAAGTAATTTTCTAAAAATGTTTGTATGACTGGAATTTTATCTATCTAAATTGTATGGTATACATTAGTAATAATATCATTAACAACTGTATATTTAGGGATGGCTACCTTTCACATTGAAACTGATACATTCTCACTACTTTTGTGTGTGTTCATGTAGTAATAAAGGTTTTTTGTTGAGTAATAAAATATATTTTTTATTTTATATTCACGCCTGAGCTGATAACGATCAACGTCACTGTGCCTTGTTTTTTTACACTTCCGAATCTCATCTGCCAGTATACATTTATTTTAGTTTGTCCTAGACGTGTTGACATAGTCAGGAAGTAGCCTTTGCCAGTAAGTTAACATTATATTAGCATGGAGCTCGCACATTTTAATTTTAAATGCTTTCTGTTTAGCATGCTTGCTTTGTAGGTATTCAAAATTGCTAGAGGCAGTCCACCACGTACACGGCTATTTGCTTACCAAGTTCTGTCTGCAACCGGACGTGACGTCACTTGCGTCACAAGGTGTCGAAATATGGTGGTTATTTAAGTTTTTTTACCATGCATAAAAATTCCAATCATACATCATATAGTTCCAGTTCCTCATTATGGCATGCCCGAAACGTAGTAGGAAGAAGCAAAGTGGATTTAATGCTACTCCTTTTCGATTCGTAGCAATTTTTTAAAGACATTTGTTTGTACTCAGGCTGTAACACAACTGTGAATAAATGAGTACGCAATTACATGAATAGATACATGAGTACATAAATAAATATTAAAAATATTAATAAATGATGAATAAGGTTCTCATAAATTAATATATATGATTGACATAATGAAAATAATACAACTCACATTTTTAAATGTTTATCAGGATTGTTCCTCCTTGTGCTTTGTGAACACTTTGAGTTTGAACAGTTTCTTAAACTGGATCATATTAGATTGTTTGACTACTTTGCTTATTCCCCTCCATCATATAATTATATATATTAATATACTAAATACCCAGCCTGAGAACCTTGGAGAGGAGGAAAGCAATGGATGTCGAGCGGGTCTAACATGATACTGTGAAAGTTCAATCCATAATGGATCCAACACAGTCGCGAGAGCCCAGTCCAAAGCAGATCCAACACAGCAGCGAGAGTCCCGTTCACAGCGGAGCCAGCAGGAAACCATCCCAAGCGGAGGCGGATCAGCAGCGCAGAGATGTCCCCAGCCGATACACAGGCGAGCAGTACATGGCCACCGGATCGCACCGGACCCCCTCCACAAGGGAGAGTGGGACATAGGAGAAAAAGAAAAGAAGCGGCAGATCAACTGGTTTAAAAAGGAGGTCTATTTAAAGGCTAGAGTATACAAATGAGTTTTAAGGTGAGACTTAAATGCTTCTACTGAGGTGGCATCTCGAACTGTTACCGGGAGGGCATTCCAGAGTACTGGAGCCCGAACGGAAAACGCTCTATAGCCCGCAGACTTTTTTTGGGCTTTGGGAATCACTAATAAGCCGGAGTCTTTTGAACGCAGATTTCTTGCCGGGACATATGGTACAATACAATCGGCAAGATAGGATGGAGCTAGACCGTGTAGTATTTTATACGTAAGTAGTAAAACCTTAAAGTCACATCTTAAGTGCACAGGAAGCCAGTGCAGGTGAGCCAGTACAGGCGTAATGTGATCAAACTTTCTTGTTCTTGTCAAAAGTCTAGCAGCCGCATTTTGTACCAACTGTAATCTTTTAATGCTAGACATGGGGAGACCCGAAAATAATACGTTACAGTAGTCGAGGCGAGACGTAACAAACTCATGGATAATGGATGAATGGATGGAATATTCTAAATGTCTTAGGTGCAGTACATGCATACACATGTTTTAAATACTTTTTTTTTTCTAGGTATATACTTCTCTTTTGTTGAGAATAATTGTTGTTCATTTCTGGGTCGCAGGTTATAGTTTGCTTTGTACATAATTTTTGCGGTTTACAAATGTACCAAATCATCGGTTTTGAATATTTTTTGATTCAATAAATAAAGACTTTGAATGTTTTTAATAGCCAACATTGTATTTTTCAACTGACCTGTTTTGTAACACGGTTAGTGAATGAAGCATACTTTAATAATAATAATAATAATAATGAATTTGATTTATATAGCGCTTTTCTATCAATTTTATCATATTCACTTCATATTCACAATTTGTGGTGGTAAGCAGTTATTTCCCCATATTTCTACACAATAGGTGGGATATGGTAACACTGGCAAGCAGCAGAGAATATGCAATTATTTTTGGTCCAGAACATAATTAGCTTTATTAATTATTGAAGTATTTCTTGTTACCTATCCCAGGGCGGCTGGGGCTACAAATGTAGCTTACCCCCACCAAAGTGTGAATGTAGAGTGAATAAATGATGGGTTCTCACATCTCTGTGAGCGCTTTCAGTATCTACCTGATAAAAAAAGTGCTATGTAAATCTAATCCATTGTTATTATGTTATTGTTACTTAATATTGTATATTTTTCCATGAGTTTTCCGGTTAATTTAATCCATTATTACGCCCATTTCTTAATTTGATCTTGTCAATGTCTATCTACTCTGTCTATTTGTATTTGTGTTAGAAATATGGTACTGTTTGATTTTACTTGAATTGATAATTTATTCTGTCGGTACGATAAAGTACCGGCAGAATTTGGTTGGTTTAAAAAAAAACAAAAAACTACTGAATTCGGTACCCATCCCTACTTTTGACACATGTATTTTCTTTGACACTGGTTAACTTTCAAGTTGCTGTAATCTCACAACAAAATTTTAGTGCAATGCCAAATCACTTAAAATTAAAAAGTGAGAATTAACAAGAATATTAACATCTAAATAGGAGTTTTACAGCAAGTTTGAGGCGAAGTGGTTTGGGGTGTTTGACTTCCGTGGTTCCCCTCTACATCCTTTGACTCTGTGTTTTCTTTTACCTTACAGCCATTTTTCCAGCTAACAAAGCTAAGAAAACTTAGCCTGAGTGACAATGAGATCCAGAGAATTCCGCCAGAAATAGCTAACTTTGTGCAGCTGGTTGAGCTAGATGTCTCTAGAAATGGTAAGAAATATCACATCAGTTTGGATTATATGATTAGACTAGGTTTTTTAAAACTGGCATTTATTGTTTGTCCTTTGTTTGTGCAGATATTATGGAAATCCCGGAGACCATTGCATATTGCAAAACCCTCCAAGTGGCAGACTTCAGTGGAAATCCATTAACAAGGTAATTTGACAGATTATGTTGCTTTTGCCTGTCAGAAATGGGGATATGAATAGCGGATGAAAAAAATCAAGGCTGTGTAGTCGTTGCTGCGGAACAAAACATAGTGACTGCATCGAGCAATGTGCAGTCATAAAAATTATAATGACAAAGGCTGACAACCGCTAATGGTTTGAAAACAATGGTGAGCAAGCACATTGAGAGTGAGAGAAAGACATAAAGCAAATATTATTCTATTGGGTGACCAGAGAAAAGTGTTGTTTTTGCCTCATTTATATCCAACATATCCAACTACAGTAGACTACAATGATGCCTTGACTTACAAGTTCCCCAACTGGCAAGTGTTTTGAGATACAATCTGTCTCTTGGCTCACTGTTACGCTTTAAATTACGAGCAAAATTTGAGTTACAATTTTTTTTTGCCTATAATTCACAATCCTAATAAGAGACAAGAACACATTTCTTTTCTTTAATGCATTCTAACCCGTAAATAAATATCCTCTTACAATGGAACCAATGTCAGCCATGACGTCGTTGGTTCTATTTCAACTGTAAAACCCAAGAAACAACCATCTAAAGAGTACCATCAATACTCCATTTACATTAGCCAAGTATTAGCAATATCGTTATTATAAGCTCTAACGTTAAGGAACTAAATTTAGCGGCGCGTTGATCAGAGAGAGGTAACTTCCTTATGCTGCTGTATTGACATCAGCTGGTGAGCTGCTTTCTCGCCTTGGAGCTCGTGAAAGTTAACTCTAGATTATAGATCGTGCCTCTCACCTGGATAGTAAAATTATGTGGACATAAACTGGGAACTTGTTAAACTTTTAAAGCCAATTTAAAGTTTGAAATGGCAAAACCCCACACAAAAATACGCTTCCTTCCGATCAACCCCACTCCGCTTTTTTTCCTTTGCGAGGATTATGACTCATTCTTCATCTAAACAGAAATATATTGAAAGGCAATGGCAATCACATACTTTTTTTTTTCTTTTTTTTTTAATCAAAATTGCCAAATGCTGATCCTAAGTATTACATTTACTTTACCCACCTTAGGTTGTAGTACATTCTATTGTATTGTTTTTCATGCAATATTTCACATTTACTGTTAACGTTAGTTTTTCTTTTTAGAAGTCATGTTACATGTTAAAGGGCAGCACGGTGGAAGAGGGGTTAGTGCTTCTGACTCACAATACGAAGGTCCTCAGCAGTCTTGGGTTCAATCCCAGGCTCGGGATCTTTCTGTGTGGAGTTTGCATGTTCTCCCCGTGAATGCGTGGGTTCCCTCCGGGTACTCCGGCTGCCTCCCACTTCCAAAGACATGCACCTGGGGATAGGTTGATTGGCAACACTAAATTGGCCCTAGTGTGTGAATGTGAGTGTGAATGTTGTCTGTCTATCTGTGTTGGCCCTGCGATGAGGTGGCGACTTGTCCAGGGTTTAGGCCGCTTTCCGCCCAATTGTAGCTGAGATAGGCACCAGCACCCACCCCCGTGAGCCCAAAGGGAATAAGCGGAATGGATGGATGGATGTTAAATGTTAAAATGGTGCTGTTTTGGAGAGGCCAAGATTTGAATACATTTTTATGCGTGACATTAAACTGAGATTAGAGTGTTTTGAGTGATGAGTGCCTGAATGGAACCAATTAAAGGCCTACTGAAATGAGATTTTCTTATTTAAACGGGGATAGCAGGTCCATTCTATGTGTCATAATTGATTATTTCGAGATATTGCCATATTTTTGCTGAAAGGATTTGGTAGAGAACATCGACGATAAAGTTCGCAGCTTTTGGTCGCTAATAAAAAAGCCTTGCCTTTACTGGAAGTAGCAGACGATGTGCGCGTGACGTCACCGGTTGTGGAGCTCCTCACATCTTCACATTGTTTATAATCATAGCCACCAGCCGCGAGAGCGATTCAGACCGAGAAAGCGACGATTTCCCCATTATTTGGAGCGAGGATGAAAGATTTGTGGATGAGGATAGTGAGAGTGAAGGACTAGAAAAAAAAAGAAAAAAAAAAGGCGAGGGCAATGGGAGTGATTCAGATGTTATTAGACACATTTAATAGGATAATTCTGGAAAATCCCTAATCTACTTATTGTTTTAGTGAGATTATATGGTACCTGAAAGTTGGAGGAGTGTGGCCACGGGTGATGTGACCGCCAGTGTCTCCGGTGGGAGGAGGTAAGAGAGTCCGCAGCTGCAGGGGGACGCAAGCTCCACTCATGTCTACGGTAAGAGCCAACTTATTACCACAATTTTCTCACCGAAACCTGGCGGTTGACATGTGGTCGGGAACCATGTTCGCTTGACCACTCTGTTCCATAGTAAAGCTTCACCTTCGGGAATGTAAACAAGGAAACACCTGCTGTGTTTGTGTTGCTAAAGGCAGCTGCATTACACCGCTTCCCACCTACATCTTTCTTCTTTTACTTCTCCATTATTAATTGAACAAATTGCAAAAGAGTCAGCAACACAGATGTCCAGAATACTGTGTAATTATGCGATTAAAGCAGACGACTTTTAGCCGTGATCGGTGCTGGAAGAACTTGTCCGCTACAACTGGTGACGTCACGTGCACGTGTCATCATACGTGTCATCATTCCGCGACGTTTTCAACAGGATACTTCGCGGGAAATTTAAAATTGCAATTTAGTAAACTAAACCGGCCGTATCGGCCTGTGTTGCAATGTTAATATTTCATCATTGATATACAAACTATCAGACTGCGTGGTCGGTAGTAGTGGGTTTCAGTAGGCCTTTAAGATCCTAAGTTGAGGTACTAATGTAACAGAAAGGATGTCATCTCGTCTCTTGCTTCAGTATTTTAACAGAATTTTGAATCTTCTGCTGTTTCTGCCCCCTTGTCCTTCCAGGCTACCTGAAAGTTTTCCAGAGCTGCGGAATCTAACATGCCTTTCCATCAATGACATCTCATTGCAAGTCCTACCAGATAACATTGGAAAGTAAGTCACCGCGTCAATTTGTCTGATTCCATTTGACACTGTGAGCATAATTCATAAGCAAGTAAAAATAAATATATTTTTATATTTAGATGTTCTTTTATAGAGACATAAGCAGGCAATTATCAGCATTTAACCTTCGTCTTGTGTTAGGGTCGGCACTGACCCGTTTTAGTTTTTAAATGCATCATAAAAACACCACATACATTTATTTTTTTGCATCAAAGCTTTTTGACTTTGTCAGGAACCTCTTTGTCAACAAAATAAAAGATTTAAATTTTTTTCACTAAATTATAAAATGCTCTGGTAGAAATTATGCCCTTGGTGTTGTTAGGGTCGGTTTCGACCCAGTTATGAAAATAAGATGATAAAGCAATGATAAGAGCCAAAACTGAACACACTGACAGCCAGCTCCTCTCCCAATCATGTGAGCTTTAGTGGATTCTCATTTTATCTTGTTATCCTGTACAAAAACAAACAAAAGATGGACACTAAAAGTGTCACTTTTTGCCACTCTGATTTTGTATTTTTATTAGTTTTGGAACTAGTAATCTATTTCTCTTGGTTTCATTTGCTTGATTGGTTGTTGGTTGTTGTTTGTTTGATGTTGGATTTCTGTTGCTGAAAAAAATACGTTTTAGCCTTTTTCTTGAAGTAAATATATATGGGTCGAAATTGACCCGTAACGCCATAGATGTTACTATAGTTAAAATTCTTAAAATGAAAAAATAAATAAAACACATTTATTTAAGAGATGTGTTCTATTACCCCTTAGTAATAGTTAGGTAACACAACAACCTTTTTTTTAATTTATATGATTCTCTTGAGGTTCGTTTTACCATTTTTAAAAATTGAAATCGAGGGGTATACTGACAAAAAAAGGCCCAATGGCCCAAACCAAAAATATTAAAACCAATATTTTCAAGGATAAGGAAGCCTAACGAGGTAACCAAGAGATGAGAAACAAATTGGATCATAGATAATTGTTTTTAGTGTATTTCACAGCTGATTTAAGACATGGGTCAAAACCGACCCGTTAACATAAGAGATGGTAACAGAAAGCTAACACAAGAGGAAGGTTAAATAACAAGATGCACTTTCACATTTTGGTGTATTACGCTCACCCACTTTAAACGCGGTTTAAAACACTTCGACCTTATAAAAAGAATGTAAGAAACGCTTACTGTCATACGATTAATTTTTGTTGAATGTTTTAAAAGCATAGCATTCTCCTACCCTTGGCTGAATTGTCTCTTTAAAGCTTGTAAGGCTTGTTAGATGTCACATAATCAGCCAGTAGTGAAAAGGCCTCTCTGCCAACATTCTTCTTCCTATCAAGTTTTAATTGGATTTAATAACACAGCTCTGTGATGTTTGGATCACATTGCCACAAGGGATGTTTTAATGGCAATTGCGGTGGATTTTAAGTGAAGTTGAGTTTCAGCCCTTAGAAGGTGGATTTAGAGAGGAAATCTGGGCACTCCTGTTCAGAAAGGTTTGTAATATCCTGATGTACTTTCCCAGTTACCCTCATTCACCTTTGCTACATCCATGTAATATTTTGTACAAAACCCTAGTGGACCCTCAAATGTCAAAAACCCCAAATGTGGTACAATGTGGAGTTTATTGGCATTCTAAAGGATTACTCTGGTTTGCGGTACCACTGATGAAAATCATACGTGGAACCAGAAATGTAGCTTATTATCACAGCAGTTGGTTGCTCAGTACACTCTAAAAATACAATTATTCATAATGTATCATACCATATTTACTCAAATGACTAAATAGAAAATGGGCTTTCCCCCCACCGCATCTGTTTTTGTAGAATATTTTAAAGGACAAAATCAAACACAAATATTCCCCCTTTTTAAAATCTTTTTTTCAAGACCAGTGAAAAACCTTTTAGAATGCAACAAATAATATATCTTATTTCTAATATGCCCGACAGTGTGTTGTTGCATCTCTCCAGGTCACTGGTGTGTTGGAATGACGGTGTCAGGGTTAGTTTGTGACAAACCCCAAGATGCAGAGAAGGAGGCAGGCATTGAGTGAGAAAACATTGTTTAATAAAACACTAAGACAAAACCAAACAAAAGGGGTACAACAAAAAGCGCGCACGAGGCGGAAAACACACTAAAAGAGCTAGCATGGGAGCTAGAAAACAAAAGGAGCTTAGCATGGAAGCTGGAAAAAACAAAAGGGCCTGGCGTGGAAGCTAGTGGGTAGCAAGCAGGAAAACAGAAGTCGTTACGTGTAGAACAAAGACAAATTGAAAGCAGGGAACAAAAGACAGTAAGCTACAAACTGCTACCAAAATATAGCTTGCTGCTACGCTGCAATGGCACGACACGACAGGAACGACAATACAGAAGTGACAATAATCCATCACTGACTGGATGGGAAGACAGGTCTAAATAGGATCTGGCTGATTGACACCAGGTGTGGCCTGGTGCCAATCAGCTGCAGCCGAGGGGACACAGCACTCAGGGAGAAAGACAGAAAACAGACAAAATAAGAGCTCTGACAGGAACTAAAGACAGAAAATATTACACACACACAGAGGAAAAACTAAAACACAAACAAACTGTCAGGGGCAAGCCTGACAGACGGGAAGAAAAGATCTTACTCATTTGTTTCACATGTATGAATCTCTAGACCTCAACCATAAGACAGCTTGACTTTTTCAGACTTGTTTTTAGGGAAATATACTGACTTATATTGATGCTATTGGGTTATATGACTGGATACATTAAATTCCTAATCTTGTCAATAGATATGAACACTGCTGTTGTCAATTGTCTTTCTAAATCATTTATTGACATTACACAAACACATATTTACTTTGGATTTTTTGAGTGATGAATATTGTTGCCTTACTTTGTACAGAGTTCATTCAGAACGAATAACAGACAGAATATTTAGTATTCACAGGTCAAAACTGCATACTGATGTAGGACTAAGCATGCCTCAGATCCGCAATGGATTAGTGTAAATTCAGAATTTTTAAATAATTATTCAGGAAAATCATGTTGAAAATCCTCAAATCACCCAAACTGATATACAGTAATCTATTTGCTTTGAATTCAATGTTGCATTTAAAACTACTCTTTTTATACAATTTTCAACACTGGCTGATTGACACCAGGTGTGGCCAGGTGCCAATCAGCCGCAGCTGAGGGGACACAGCACTCAGGGAGAAAGACCAGAAACAGACAAAATAAGAGCGCTGACAGGAACCAAAGACAGGAAATACTACACACACACAGAGGAAAAACTAAAACACAAACAAACTGTCAGGGGCAACCCTGACAGACGGGAAGAAAAGATCTTACTCATTTGTTTCATCACATGTATGAATCTCTAGACCTCAACTATAAGACAGCTTGACTTTTTCAGACTTGTTTTTAGGGAAATATACTGACTTATATTGATGCTATTGGGTTATATGACTGGATCCGTTAAATTCCTAATCTTGTCAATAGATATGAACACTGCTGTTGTCAATTGTCTTTCTAAACCATTTATTGACATTACACAAACACATATTTACTTTGGATTTTTTGAGTGATGAATATTGTTGGCTTACTTTGTACAGAGTTCATTCAGAACGAATAAAAGACAGAATATTTAGTGTTCACAGGTCAAGACTGCATACGGATGTAGGACTAAGCATGCCTCAGATCCGCAATGGATTAGTGTAAATTCAGAATTTTTAAATAATTATTCAGGAAAATCATGTTGAAAATCCTCAAATCACCCAACCTGATATACAGTGATCTATTTGCTTTGAATTCAATGTTGCATTTAAAACTACTCTTTTTATACAATTTTCAACACTTTTACGTCAAACATGTTCTAGTGCAGTCTCCAGGGATTATAACTATGAATTATAATATACAGTAGGCCTATTTGTTTAGGGTCAAGTGATCTCTCTGCTCCTTGTTCCTCTTGGTACGGCTTATGTGCCACATATGCCCCATATCTAATATGTTATGTAACACTGTCAGCCAAGTGCTGTTCATCGTCAAGAGACCAGTGCGATAAACTGTTACGGAAAAACATGGTTTGAATTTTCCGAAGAGGATAAGATGATGGATGGCATGCTTTTTTATTATCTGCTTTGAGGAGGGAGTTACGACGACATGATGAAAAATGTCTCTTGTAGAAACATGGGTATTTTCTTGACATCATCTTTCAACAGTTACAACAGTTACTGATTAGAGTAGCATCTACTTCAGAATATTAAATGCTGTTATTTCTGTGGAGTGTTCCTAAAAAGGCTTGTGACTATAAAATGCAAACTTTACAGTATTACAGTGGTCTTATATCCATCCCTGAGGTTGAACAAGTTGTATCTCGAACAAACGTTTTAATCAAGGTAGGACTGGGCGTTTAAGACAAAAACTAAAATCACAATTACTGTATTACTCTGACCATTGGGCACACCAGATCGGCAGTGGGCCGATGAGCGAGTTTATTCGGGTGTTAGTTCATACAAAAGGCACACCGAATTAGAAGGCGCATTAAAGGGCATATTATGCTTTTTTTTCTACATTTAAAACACTTCCTTCTGGCCCACGTAACATGTAATAGTTGTTCTTTGGTTAATATAGAATAGAAGATTAGAATAGAATGGACTTTGTCATTATGGGGCGGTTTAGCTCGGTTGGTAGAGTGGCCGTGCCAGCAACTTGAGGGTTGCAGGTTCGATTCCCGCCTCCGCCATCCTAGTCACTGCCGTTGTGTCCTTGGGCAAGACACTTTACCCACCTGCTTCCAGTGCCACCCACACTGGTTGAATGTAACTTAGATATTGGGTTTCACTATGTAAAGCGCTTTGAGTCACTAGAGAAAAAGCGCTATATAAATATGATTCACTTCACAATTCACAATGTGTGCATATAATGAGATTAAGGACTTCAACTCAAGGTGCGGTAGTGGGAACGAATATGGGATAAAGATAAATATATGTTGCAGAGATAAAGTTCATTGGCCCTAGTGTGTGAATGTGAGTGTGAATGTTGTCTGTCTATCTGTGTTGGCCCTGCGATGAGGTGGCGACTTGTCCAGGGTGTACCCCGCCTTCCGCCCGATTGTAGCTGAGATAGGCGCCAGCGAAAGGGAATAAGTGGTAGAAAATGGATGGATGGATGGAGATAAAGTTTTACAGACCATCTTTAAGCTGCTTTCTGACCGTCTCTCATCGTTATTGTAACCAAACTATGTCCAAACAACTAACACAGAATTCCTTTTAACTCATTTTGTTCTGTTGGCCCGGTGTTTTAGTTTTCTTTCACTTATGTGGAGCTGACTGGATGGGACATTGTCATGTGTCTACTTCTTCTTCTTCTGCTACCATCTACCATGAATAGATTAACGTGGACCAAGTTAAGCAAGTTGAAAAACTTATTTGGGTTTTGCCATTTAGTGTTCAATTGTACGGAATATGTACTGTACTGTGCAATCTAATAATAAAAAAGTTTTAATCAATCAATCAATGCTGCTTTTCTGGCAGTCTTCATGCTTTGCAACACCTGGCTGCCTGTCGTGTTAGTACTCAACCACTAGTGCATTTTAGAGGATAATGTACAGTATAAGTAGAGAGAATTATTTACAAGAGAGGGTGAGGTTGAAATAATCTACATGGCAGTTTTACATAGGTTAAAAGCTATAAATGTCGGTTTTGATTATTTTTCACTTAGTAAAAACAATAAAACAATTGTCCAACTGTCATGTAGATTCCTGCATTGGTATATTTTTTCCTGATCCGGCTCCAATTCGGCTATAGTCAATATTAAATCCATCTGGCAACACGCAGATTTGACCGATTAGTACCACAACCTGACCAGCACAAATAACATCCACGAGCCAACCAAAAATTAACAAATAAATGGTATCAATACTAATATTTATATGATATCAGTTACTCCTGAAATCTACTAATCTTCAATGCTGCCGACTTGGGATCAGTGCTTTGATGGCCACAGCGCGTTATTTAGTTTTAGTCTTAGTCTTTCAAATAAAAATATTTTTTTTGTTTTAGTCACATTTTAGCCATTTTTATACATTATAGTTTTAGTCAAATATTAGTTGACACAAACTCAAAAAGGTTTTAGTGTAGCTTTATTTAAAATAAAAAACTAAAAACAAAAATAGCAAATTAATAGGAAATGTATTTTTAAAAAATTGGCAGTGCATAACTGGCAGCCACGCTGTACCTAAACTCTCATACAGTGGGGCAAAAACGTATTTAGTCAGCCACCCATTGTGCAAGTTCTCCCACTTAAAATGATGACAGAGGTCTGTAATTTTCATCATAGGTACACTTCAACTGTGAGAGACAGAATGTGAAAAAAAAAATCCAGGAATTCACATTGTAGGAATTTTAAAGAATTTATTTGTAAATTATGGTGGAAAATAAGTATTTGGTCAACCATTCAAAGCTCTCACTGATGGAAGGAGGTTTTGGCTCAAAATCTCACGATACATGGCCCCATTCATTCTTTACTTAACACGGATCAATCGTCCTGTCCCCTTAGCAGAAAAATAGCCCCAAAGCATGATGTTTCTACCCCCATGCTTCACAGTAGGTGTGGTGTTCTTGGGATGCAACTCAGTATTCTTCTTCCTCCAAACACGACGAGTTGAGTTTATACCAAAATGGATTAATATACGATACAGCAGAGGATTGGGAGAATGTCGTGTGGTCAGATGAAACCAAAATAGAACTTTTTGGTATAAACTCAACTCGTCGTGTTTGGAGGAAGAATAATACTGAGTTGCATCCCAAGAACACCACACATACTGGTAAGCATGGGGGTGGAAACATCATGCTTTGGGGCTGTTTTTCTGCTGAGGGGACAGGACGGTTGATCCGTGTTAAGGAAAGAATGAATGGGCCCATGTATCGTGAGATTTTGAGCCAAGACCTCCTTCCATCAGTGAGAGCTTTGAATGGTTGACCAAATACTTATTTTCCACCATGATTTACAAATAAATTCTTGAAAATTCCTACAATGTGAATTCCTGGATTTTTTTTCCCATTCTGTCTCTCAGAGTTGAAGTGTACCTATGATGAAAATTACAGACCTCTGTCATCATTTTAAGTGGGAGAACGTGCACAATCGGTGGCTGACTAAATACTTTTTTTGCCTCACTGTATAATGTAATTGTACTGTTTGGTTTGTTTGTTTTTGTATGTGCGCTACTAACTTTACAGAAGCCAAGACTGCATTTCATTTAGACACATGGAGTACAGCCACACATCTGAAATACTTTTTTTTTTCTTCAATGTTTTACACAGTGACTCAAACATGGATCAATATGATCATGCATTACACTTGCAGTCCCACCAAAAGTCCATGGATGTCGTACACTTTAGTTATGTGGAAAACTTATCTTACTATGACATTTATCACATGCCGATTGTCAAGTAACCCAGTTACATGGGTCAAATGCAGAGACAAAATTTTGTGGGCTTGCACCCGTGGATTCAGGAAGAGGAGTGTGGTCATGGAACTCTTGACCAGCTCTGCACTTTTTGTCAGGATCTTTGAAGGTACATGGGAGTTTGTACAAGCAGTCTACATGCGATTTGTGGACTTGGAGAGGGCATCGACCCTGTCCCTGGAGAAATCCTGAAGGACATGCTCCGGGTATCGGACCGTCTGTAAGATCGTTCTCAGAGCGTGGTCTGCGTTGTCAGACCTGTTTCTACAGAGGATTGTCACTGGTTTTGTGCCTAACTTTTATGGACGGACTTTTTAGGCACTGACAAAGCAGTGAGTGGATTCTGGTCGGTGGCTGCTGGATTGTGTCTTTGCTTTCTGCAGATAATGTGATCCCACTGGCTTCATTGGGCCGTAATCTTCATCACTCACTGGATCAGTTCACAGCCGAGTGTAAGTTAATAGTGATGAGAATCAGCACCTCCAATTCCAAGTCCATGGTTTTTGCCCAGAAAATGGTGGAGCGACATCTCCGGGTCAGGGATGAGCTCCTGCCCCAAGTGGAGGAGTTTAAGTAGCTTGGGATCTTATTCTCGAGTGAGAGAAGAATGAATCTTTAGATCGACAGTCAGATCGGTTTGGTGTCTGCAGTGATGTGGACTTTGCATCAATGCGTTGTGGTGAAGTGGTACATGAGCTCTCAATTTACCTTCCTATCTTCACTCTAGGGTTATAAGTTTTGGGTAGGAAGGAGCTGGGAGAAGTAGCCAGGGACAGCGAAGTCTGAGCGCTCTGCTTCGAGAGCTGCCCCCGAAACCCGATGTCGGATAAGTAGAAGAAAATAGATAAATGAACATCTATGATTACTGCAATGGATAACATCCTCCTAATTCACCATTGAAAAAAGTGTAATGTATTAATAGGTGACAGCCTTCCAATGCTCTCCGCACGAGTAGTTTTACATTATTATAGTTGTTTTATATTAAAGTTAAAAAGTTAAAGTACCAATGATTGTCACACACACACTTGGTGTGGTGAAATTATTCTCTGCATTTGACCCATCACCCTTGATCACCTCCTGAGAGGTGAGGGGAGCAGTGAGCAGCAGTTGTGTCCGCGCTCGGGAATCTTATTTGGTGATTTAACCCCCAATTACTACCCTTGATTGCTGAGTGCCAAGCAGGGAGGTAATGGGTCCCATTTTTACAGTCTTTGGTATGACTCGGCCGGGGTTTGAACTCACATCCTACAGATCTCAGGGAGGACACTCTAACCACTAGGCCACTGAGTAGGTATGGTGGTTAACTTCACTATTACTTGTAAGACAGTTGAAATAGTTCTTAAAACATTGCCTGTTCAGCTAATAAAGGTTTTAGCATTGCAACTGTTCAGTTTTGGAAAGGAGTGCAGACAGCATTCGATGAAGGATTGCGTTTGACTTTGGGGAAACCACTGCATTGTTGGATTCAAAGTAGAGATGGTTGGAATTATTAAGATAATTGTCAAAAAATTATATGAGGAATTGATTGTTGGAGTTATTGAAGCAAAACAAAGTGCAACTAATTTGCGATCCAAAGAAAAAAATAACATGATGTCAGCTTTGGGATTGGCATGAAAACTGGAGTTAAACATCCAGATAGAGATTCGATCCCATTTAAAATAATATATATTAAAAAACATTTAATTTATTGTTAATTAATTTACAAATGCTGTCAAAAAATTACGTATAGTAAAATGCATATCCCTAATACTACCCTGTGTAAAGTGCTTCAAAATACCTAGCTGTTGTCTGATGAGTCATGAAGATGTACTTTGCACCATTCACAGAGTGAAATTTTGCCATCATAAAACTCTCACATACAAATCTGTGACATAAACACTGACAAAGATAAACACTGTACTTTGCTCTTGTTTTAATTGCCTTAGAGACATTTTGGCCTTGATGTACTGTGAAGGCTGCGGTTGTTTAGACTGCTGCTGGGTCAGATAAAACGGACATGCCTCCTTCATGCTTCCTGTTCCCTCCATCATAATGGCAAAGAGGTCTTTTATGACTGTTTGTGGCTCTCTTTTAATCCTTACCACCCTCCTTGTTTGAAAAGCACTTAGAGCAGCACAAGTGCGTATGTGGGCTGTGGAAACGTGAAGGTGTTCTATAAACATTCAGTTAATTCTCCGCCTGCCTTGTCATTGCAGCCTCTCCAATTTGGTATCACTAGAACTCCGAGAAAATCTGTTGACATTCTTACCCGAGTAAGTATTCATGCTGTTGCATGTACAGTTCTGTACCTCACATTTCAGCAACCATTCCATAACATTATTAAACTTGTTTAGAGTAGTTGGTGTACAGCTTGTAGAGGAATATATCTTTATTACCCACTGGAAATAACTTCACACACAGCCATTATTGTCGAAATAACTGACAACACAAATGAGCAATACACAGTAATTGTGTCTTGGTTGTTGTCATGATAAGGGTCGTGTCATGGTCTGCATGAGTGCTCCCAGCAGTGAGAAACATGAATTCTAACATATCCTGTTACATCTAAAGCTTGAACTTTAAAAGAAAAAGGGACCACATGGAAGTTTCTCAATTATATGTAGTCCATACACAGCCCAAGGTGACAATAACCTTTTTGAGGAAGGTGATGGAGTGACTAAGTACTGTATGACTCTAACCTGAACACATTTGAGCACCTGTGTGGGATTCTCAAGTGAAAGGGGGGGGAGCAAGGTGTCTAAAGCCTGGTGTATACTTACGCAACTTGCATGAGCGACGCCGCCTTGCTCCCCCCCCCTGCGTACTTTCCTGCAAGCCTTCCGAGTACCTCACAAAAATCCTAGCCTCGCTTCGGTAGCACCTTGGACCGCAGAGCTGTGATTGGTCAGCTTTTGAAGAGGAGGCTCTTCGAGCACTGGAAAGCAAATTTTGTGTTTAAAATGCACATATTATTGGATGAAATAAAGCAATAGTCATTAAAAATGTGCATGGAAAAGGATATTGTGTACTACAGGGGTCGGGAACCTTTTTGGCTGAGAGAGCCATGAAAGCCAAATATTTTAAAATGTATTTCCGTGAGAGCCATATCATATTTTTAACACTCAATACAACTGTCAGGTTCAAACACTGATGACATGTATTAAACCGAAGGAATTCAACAGAGACTGGATTCAATTTAGCTCAATGAGGAGAAACCCGTGGACCTGTACCCTTGTACAGTGTCATCCCACAAGAGAATTCTATGCCTCCTAACAACTAAATGCCTGCATCTCTTATTCTTTTTAATAACATTGTTATTCTGAAGTTAACCAATAATAAATAAAATACTCTTGACCATTAATGCGACTTCTTGAACAGGTGCGGTAGAAACGGATGGATGGATTAAAATGCATGAGAATGTTTGAAATTTCGAACATTATTTTTAACACTGTGATTACCAGCGGAATTATTAATTACTTATTGTGTTAAGCAACGTCAGCTAAGATTTATCTGAGAGCCAGATGCAGTCATCAAAAGAGCCACATCTGGCTCGAGAGCCATAGGTTCCCTACCCCTGGTGTACTATATATCTCGGTGCGCTCTAAAAGTAATTACTGCATGTGTCGTTTTTTAGCTTCTGTTGTTGTTGCGTCCAGTACGGACATTAATTACGAAAGCTTTTTTTTTTTACCCTGAATTTATGTAACTGAAGTTCTTTTTTTTTTTTTACATCAAATTATGGTGACAATTTCAATGAAAAAAACATTTCAGTGTTTTAAAATTCAGTGTAAAAATAATTCGGTGTTGAAAAATTCCCTGCTTAAAAAAGCAATACTCTCTTCCGATAAATGAAAACTGAAGCAATCGATCCTGTCTCAGAACCAGCCAATAAGGTGTCAAGTTTGTAGTCATGTGACAGGGGTATTCCAAAAAAACAGCATAAAAAAAGCAGTTAACTGTGCGACCGGCATAACACAACATAATTAACGTTTTAATGTGGACCGCTTGATGTTTTCAAATGATAGAGATTCTTCCAATGGGTAGATTCTGCACTTTTAAGTGACATATACGGTTTCTAGGTGTCATTGATATGCAGCGAAACTGACTGTGATACACAATTTCAGCGCTGGATTATGATGTTCAGGTAAACGCAAGAAAAAGGCATTGGCTGTAGATGTTCGGATCCATTCATGGAGAGAGGAATAAATGTTTGAGCGAAAGCTCTTGGTTGCAAGACCAAGTTTGGTCATTAATAAATGAAATACACACTACGGTCCATAGGAACACTGATATTATATCGAATAAGTGGATGTTTTAATTATTTTTCGCCGGTTTTGTTGCAGTTATGTTTCTCTTGCTTGATTGTAAAATATGTCGATCAAGGAGGTGCTCTATAGTAAAGAAGCAATGTTCATGTATTTTAGATATTCAGTGTTTTATTGTTCATAGTTAATATTGTAAGTCCCACATTCTGCATGTTCATGTACATTCGAGTGTCTTTTTCAGTAAAAAACTAAACAGACCATCTCAAAAATGGAATGAACCTTAGTTTTGATTACTGAATTATATGACAGTCAGTTTGTTTGTTAGCAACATAACTCAAACAGTTATGAATAGATTTTGATATTTTTTTTCAGGAAAATGCCAAGCAACTATTCTTCTCATCTTCTACACACACACAATCCACTTTCTGCTTACGGCGTTCCTCGCCCTCCACCTTTGTCGCCCTGCACTGCGCAGAGGGTCCTCAGAGATGTAATTTATTTTCAGACCCGGCACACGCTAAAGCGCCAGAAAAAAACTACGCATCATTGCATTATTGTGAAGACATTGAAACCGCAATACCACCGCATCTACAATACTGCTACGTCGCTAATAAATACTGTTTAAAAAACATTACAATAGCCTGTACTCCATGCAACTACAGTAGTTTAATTTAATAATGTATTATTGTATAGTATTTACCTTCGGTAGAGGAAAAATGCATATCTCCTTTGCTGATTCACCGTTAAGTGTTGCCAAATCTGCATATCATCCCCTTATTATAACTACTTGTTCTCATGGAGCTGCTGCATGTATATAAAATGTATAATAACACTTATGCAAGTACACACATATTCATATGTAGATACCAATCAGACTAAATGTTGACACTTTTAGGTATGTTCACTGTGAGGGAGGTGAATACATTTGCAGCCAATTAAGATAAAAATTGCTGTGTGTTAAGTCATTTTCTTTGTATTGTAACTTTATACTACTCTACAAGCTGTACTCAGGCTATTGTAAGTTTCACCCAAGTATCATTTCTATAGTGTTGTCCCTTGATAACTCATAATAAAAGACTTGCAGATATGTGAGGGGTGTGCTCACCTTTGTGACACAGCATAAATTACCCATCGTCTTCAACCTGTTTACAATCTTAAAATCTCTTCAATCTATTCTCTGCCCATCCACAGCTCGTTATCCCTCCTGCACCGACTGGAAGAACTCGACTTAGGCAATAATGAATTATATAGTTTGGTAAGTTTTTACTCCTGCATTCTGGGAAACCTGTGCTCAGTGCACAGTTTAGCTCCAAATGAGTCGAGCGGAACTTTTGTCCATTTCCTTTCCTCTCATCATTGTAGATTAGAATTCCTCAAGAACTGCTTCCTCCTCTTATCAAGCAGATGGGAGGGTGACCATCTGCTTCCAGCTTGTGGGTTTTAGGGTGTAATCTTATGTGAGATTTACTGGCAGAATGAGCAAAACCAAGCTGCAGTGACATAGCTATTCTGTTGCAGTTTTTTGTTTTTGTGTTTGAATGATAATATTCCTACTCTGAAGTTAGTTGTGTATCTGAAAGAATGAATAGAATTTGATGATTTTGTTGACATGTTTTCACTCTTTCATTCATTGCATTCTTCCCCCCACACAGCCAGATACAATAGGCTGTCTTGTCAGTTTAAAAGACTTGTGGTTGGATGGAAACCAGTTGGCTGAAATACCCGCGGTAAGCTCAACAAACTATTTTTACTGAGTGGCGTTGACATTTTTTTCTCCTTTGTTTCTTTTTTTTCCCTCCATTTGCATTTTCTAAAAGGCCCGAGTCTTTAAGATTAGGTTATTGTTGAATCCTTTGTCAAAAATGTATTAGGCTATATACAATGGACCCTCAGAAGTCTTACTTAAATTATTATTATAATTTTTTAATTTTTTTTCACAAAGAACAAAAACAACAACAAAAAAACTAAACAAAACAAACAAACAAAAAAATTATTTGATTAAAAATTTCAAGGAAAATATTATCCACAATTTTGGACAGAAATCCAGAAACCTGAACAAAAAAGACAAAAAAGACATAAATGGCTCCAAGGCTGAATAAACACACCCAAAAAATGACCATATTCCTTAAAGTGTCATGTAAAAACTTGTACTGTGGAACTTAAATTCTTTGAAAATCTTAAAGTACATTAAAAGCAGAAATATGGTGGCCTGGCGATGCCCAAGTACTTTTGTCCAGCGAGTATTTCAGTGTCACGTCAATCGGAGTAATTTCGCCAGTAGCGACTTAGGTTCACTGAGGTGACAGAAGCAATGTTTAGCACTGTTACTGTTTTTTTTTTTTGGTAGTTATCTTCCCTGTGGCTTCACAGCACTCTCATCTAGCTGATATTTGTCTACAAATTACTTTGATTTGGTGATCATTTTTGTGATTTAGTAACCCTTTTTAGCATTTAATACATAAGCATTCTCTTGGCCTTGTTCACACTGCAGGTCAATTTTTTTTGCCCATATGTGACTTGTATTGGATTTTTTTTATGTCAATGTGAACCGTGAAATTCTGACTTTTTCAAACCCGACCCAGGCCGCTTTCGTATGTGGATATAAATCAAATATATGTATCTCAAAGATCGGGCTGCGTTCATCTAACCCAGGGGTGCCCATTACGTCGATCGCGAGCTACCAGTCGACCGCGGGGGGTGTGTTAGTCGATCTCCAGCCAGGCTTTTAGAAAAAATAGACCTAAAAATTAGTGATCATCAATCTTCACCAAGACGTCACTTAAATGACATTCACGGTACCGGAGGGTCTTGTGAGATGACGCTGGCTGCTGCAAGATCATTATTATGAAAATATGACCGAGAGGAAGGCGAGAAACACTTTTTATTTCAACAGACTCTCGCGCCGTACCTTCCTTCAAAACTCTAAAGGCCGACTGCACATTTCCTATCTTCACAATAAAAGCCCTGCTTCATGCTGCCTGCGCTAACTAAATACATAGTCTCGGAAAACTGGCATGCACAAGCGATCCCTCAGAAAGCTGGCGTGCACATCACTTGTGCACGCCAGCTTTCCGAGACTCTTATTTTGTTAGCGCAGGCAGCATGAAGCAGGGCTTTTATTGTGAAGATAGGAAATGTGCAGTCGGCCTTCAGAGTTTTGACGGAAGGGACGGCGCGAAAGTCTGTTGAAATAAAAAGTGTTTCTCGCCTTCCTGTCTGTCATTTTTTCATAATAATGAACTGGCAGCAGCCAGCGTCATCTCACAAGACCCTCGGTTGCCGTGAATGTCAATCAAGCAAGCTACGGAATTTGCCGCCAATGTTTTTCTTGTAAAGTGTATGGAAGCTGGATGAATTAGATGCCAAAAACCGGCGTTATCATCATTACTGTCTGATTCCAATCAATGCAAGTCATCAGAATCAGGTAATACACCAACTTATATTCTTGTCTTTGTGAAAGAAAGACATCTATATGTGTTACACATGCTTGTATTATCATTAAACGCATTTAACTTGTTTACAAAAATGTCTCTTTCATAAATAAATAAATATAAATGATATATATAAATGAGGTAGATCCCCTCGAGTTGGTCAATTGAAAAGTAGCTCGCCTACAGAAAAAGTGTGGGCACCCCTGATCTAACCAATATGTCATCAAAAGGTGATAAGCATCATAATTCTTCATAAAATAGATTGTTGTAAAGTAAATAGTTGATATATATGTAAAAAAGAGGTGAAAATATTTTTTTTTGGCGGAAGTCACTTTCCAAACTTTTTCGCTACTGTTCGAAGCAGAAGTTGAAGCAAAAAATTCAGAAAAAAAAAACGTGACCTGTGAAAGCCAAAATGCTTGCACTCTTTCTTCTTATGCGCAATTATTTGGTTCAGAAAACATTGACGTTGATTTCACAAAATCTTTGGTCCCCTTCAGGAGATGGGCAGCATGAAGAGCCTGTTGTGTCTGGATGTGTCTGAAAACAAACTGGAACACCTTCCAATGGAGCTTGGAGGCTTGTTGGCCCTCACTGACCTGCTGGTATCTCAGAATCTGATTGAGGCTTTACCAGAAAGTATTGGTAAGCTTCTCTTTTCTACATACCTGACTTACTAATGCTCCTCTCTCTTCTCAAACTAGTTTGTTTTTTGGCAGGAAAACTACGCAATCTGTCGATACTGAAAGCTGATCAGAACAGGCTTTCACACCTGCCAGAGAGCATCGGGAACTGTGAAAGTCTTACTGAACTTGTGCTAACAGAAAATCAGATACAGGTTGGAACCCACATACCATTTGAAGGATTTGCTTGTACTGAACACATGTAATTTCATTGTTTGTTTTTCTAGGGTTTACCAAGAAGTGTAGGCAAATTGAAACGTCTCTCTAACTTCAACTGTGACAGAAACCAGCTAACATCTTTACCCAAAGAGGTTAGTCTGCACACATAAACTTTCAATGCATCATCTGATTTATTGTATCTGAAAGGGCTGGCAGGACAGGGTGAAAAAACAAAGGCAGAAAACATGTATCAAAACCACAACAAATATGTTTTTCATTTGAGAAGACACATTAGTTCTCATAAAATTACAATTATCCCCATACAAATACATTCATCCTTCGCAACATCGCGCTTCAAATATTGCAGCTTCACCACATTTTGGATCAAGCTATTTTTTTTTTTAAAACAATTTTTTAGGCATATTCTAAAGTGTTTTTTTGGTCGTACATGAAGCATTTTCAAGAAATACTAATTAAACTACAAATACCAATACTACATAGTATTGGCCATTAAAGGAGACCAAACCAATTGGAGCGCACTGCAAAGCATCATGGTCACTAATTTGCTCAGCTTCAAGCTTATTACATTATTACAGTTTTACATTCTTGTAATACTGTTTCTATCATAAAAATTAGGGGCGGTCCCGAATATCGGTCCGATAAGAGCAAAAAAACACATATCGGATTATATCGACTTGCATCTAAATTGTTAGATATAAAGTTAAATTTAAAGTTAAAGAACCAATGATTGTCACGCACAGACACTAGGTGTAGCAAAATTATTCTCTGCATTTGACCCATCACTCCCTGGGAGGTGAGGGGAGCAGTGGGCAGCAGCGGTGGCCGCTCCCGGGAATATTTTTGGGGTGATTTAACCCCCAATTCCAACCCTTGATGCTGAGTGCCAAGCAGGGAGGTAACGGGTCCCATTTTTATAGTATTTGGTATGACTCAGCCAGGGTTTGAACTCACAACCTACCGATCTCAGGGCGGACACTCTAACCACTAGGCCATTGAGTAGTAAGATCTGATACAAGCAGTCCTGCAGCGTTTTTACTTTTGCAAAGTTCAACAGTTAACGTCTAAATGTTCTCCAATAAGCAGAGAAGGTTGATCTTTTGTTGTATTTTAGTCAAGTCATTGCTTCACGGTGGAAGAGGGGTTAGTGCGTCTGCCTCACAATACGAAGGTCCTGCAGTCCTGGGTTCAAATCCAGGCTCGGGATCTTTCTGTGTGGAGTTTGCATGTTCTCCCCGTGAATGCGTGGGTTCCCTCCGGGTACTCCGGCTTCCTCCCACTTCCAAAGACATGCACCTGGGGATAGGTTGATTGGCAACACTAAATTGGCCCTAGTGTGTGAATGTGAGTGTGAATGTTGTTTGTCTATCTGTGTTGGCCCTGCGATGAGGTGGCGACTTGTCCAGGGTGTACCCCGCCTTCCGCCCGATTGTAGCTGAGATAGGCGCCAGCGCCACCCGTGACCCCAAAAAGGGAATAAGCGGTAGAAAATGGATGGATGGATGGCATTTACAAAAGGTAAACATGGTAGGCTATAGGCTGTAATAATGAAGGCAAGGCAACACGTGATGTCTCTAAATTAGGTATAATAGCCTACTATCAAAATGACTGTGTCGCAGGCTGATGCAAATCTTAATTGACAGAAATGTTGAAATGTAATATTTATTGTACACATTTTTTTTAACATTGGAAAACATTAGTAAAACAAAGGCTTCTCAGAAGGTAAGAGAAGTCCCGGAAATTACTGGCTTAGAATGGCCAAAAGGTATATATATATATATATATATGTGTCCAAATTAAGGGAAACAGCTGGCTGTCTTCTTCTAGTAGATTTATTCAATTTTTTCAAGCCGGGTAACGTTTGCTATGGTATGGAACAACATGGCACACAAAAAACTATCAGAAATGCAGCCAATATTACATACAGATAAAGTGTCATGAGAAATGCTAATAATACACAGAGGACATCCATCCATCCATCCATCCATCCATCCATCCATCCATCCATCCATCCATTTCCTACCGCTTATTCCCTTAGGGGTCGCGGGGGGCGCTGGCGCCTATCTCAGCTACAATCGGGCGGAAGGCGGGGTACACCCTGGACAAGTCACAACCTCATCGCAGGGCCAACACAAATAGACAGACAACATTCACACTCACATTCAAACACTAGGGCCAATATAGTGTTTCCAATCAACCTATCCCCAGGTGCATGTTTTTGGAAGTGGGAGGAAGCCGCAGTACCCAGAGGGAACCCACGCATTCACGGGGAGAACATGCAAACTCAACACAGAAAGATCCAGAGCCTGGATTTGAACCCAGGACTGCAGGAACTTCGTATTGTGAGGCAGACGCACTAACCTCTCTTCCACCGTGAAGCCCACAGAGGACATAGATAAAGGAAATTAAATGAGCTCAAATATACCTACAAACGAGGCATAATGATGCAACATGTACATACAGCTAACCTAAGTGCCATGTTAGCATTGATTAGCTTGCAGTCATGCTGTGATCAAATACGCCTGATTCCCACTACACACAAGTCAATAACACCAACAAAGCTCACGTTTTTCCAATTTACGCACAGCATAAAAAGTTTGGTGGCCAAAATGAGACAAAATAGGAGTGGCATAAAACACGTCTTTCTGTGGCAACGTTGAGGAAAGTCGTATATGTAAACAAACTACGGTGAGTTCAAGGACCGCCCAAAATAGTTGAACAGAATGGCGCTCGCCAAATACGCTCATCAGTGAAGCATGTTTAATATAAAAAGTGAGATTTCTAACAATTAGGATGTTTTTTGTCAAGTTTGTCCTCTTACAGAAGCCATATTAAAACAAAAATTATATTTTTTCCTCATCTTCTTCTATTTTCATTCATTTTTGAAAAAGGTCCAGGGAGCTTGGAGCCGCGGGTTTCCGAACCCCGGGCTACTAGAAGCTATCAGCCACTCTACACAACATCTAAGCACACAATAGCACACAAGCTAGACATACTGTAAGTAATAAGTGTCCTTAATTGAACAACATTGAAGTCTAAAACACCATATTTTCTCATATACACAAGTATCAAATAATCTCTTATTATTAACCGTATCCACTCGGCATCCATTGCATCGGTCGCCCGGGGGCAGGGGGGGGCTCCCCACATCTGCGGTCCCCTCCAGGGTTTCTCATTACGCCCAACGAGTTGAGTTTTTTTCTTGCCCTCATGTGGGATCTGAGCCGAGTATGTCAATGTGGCTTGTGCAGCCCTTTGAGACACTTGCGATTTAGGGCTGTATAAATAAACTTTTATGATTTATTCAATTATTGTTGCATATTACTTAAAGATACAATGTCTTCAATTATTGTGACATCTGGGTGTCGCTAAAACAAAAATTACCCCACCACTTAAAAGCAAGCATCTTTCATAATGTTTTATACCTACAATTGTTATCTAAGTAATTTCACTTGATTATACAATTTCACATTTCACACTACAAAATAAATTTGTAAACTTTTATACCCTTCATGTCTAACATTGTTCTCTGTTTGACTAATTTCACTCGATCCAACCTTTTCTAAGTTTACACACTTCAAAATAATACAAGTATGTATTATGATTCCTGCTGATATCCATCTATCCATCCATCCATCTTCTTCCGCTTATCCGAGGTCGGGTCGCGGGGGCAACAGCCTAAGCAGAGAAACCCATACTTCCCTCTCCCCAGCCACTTCGTCTAGCTCTTCCCGGGGGATCCCGAGGCGTTCCCAGGCCAGCCGGGAGACATAGTCTTCCCAACGTGTCCTGGGTCTTCCCCGTGGCCTCCTACTGGTTGGACGTGCCCTAAACACCTCCCTAGGGAGGCGTTCGGGTGGCATCCTGACCAGATGCCCGAACCACCTCATCTGGCTCCTCTCGATGTGAAGGAGCAGCGGCTTTACTTTGAGTTCCTCCCGGATGGCAGAGCTTCTCACCCTATCTCTAAGAGAGAGCCCCGCCACACGGCGGAGGAAACTCATTTCGGCCGCTTGTACCCGTGATCTTATCCTTTCGGTCACGACCCAAAGCTCATGACCATAGGTGAGAATGGGAACGTAGATCGACCGGTAAATTGAGAGCTTTGCCTTCCGGCTCAGCTCCTTCTTCACCACAACGGATCGGTACAATGTCCGCATTACTGGAGACGCCGCACCGATCCGCCTGTCGATCTCACGATCCACTCTTCCCCCACTCGTGAACAAGAGAACTCTTCCACTTGGGGCAGGGTCTCCTCCCCAACCCGGAGATGGCATTCCACCCTTTTCCGGGCGAGAACCATGGACTCTGACTTGGAGGTGCTGATTCTCATTCCGGTCGCTTCACACTCTGCTGCAAACCCCTGCTGATATCGTATTGGATAAATATTGGTATCGACCAACACTCAATGGTCCAGTATTGGTACCGTCTTGAAGTGAAAAAGTTGTATCGGGACATCCCTAATACAAATACAGTGTTTATGAAAATTTCCTCTGTAAAAATACAACATAATTTCTATTAAAGTAGGAGTTATTCATCTTAAAAATACAACTTTATTCTTGTAATTTTTTTTAAAAATGGTTCAATTTTCTTACATGTAATTTGTAGCTTTTAAAACGCTTAGTGTTTATTGTAGATTTACTTGTTCACTTGCTAACATTTGTGCGTCATGTTCTCTTTCATCCCACTTTTACTGCACATCACTGCGCCTTGTTCGTCTCCATCTGAGTGTCTCTATTGTGTCTGTGTATGTCGTCGTTTGGTAGCCCCGACGCTTGTTTAAGTGGAGGATCACTGTACAATGGCCCTGTGTCTTTATGATGCAAAGCAAAACAAAAATGGCACACTCAGCCTCGAAAATGATGTCAGTGTCATTGTTCTTGTTGCATGACATCAGCGCTCACATTGTAACCATGGTCCATAACATTAATGCGTGCTCTGCTGACTACTGAAATAGTAGTAGTTGTATGGATCATATTGACTGTTGATTAGTTTTATATCTGAGTGGCTGTCAGCTGAGATGTGTACAAGTCAGAGGACATGTGATGGATTATTAGAACATGTCTTTTGGCTTATTTATTTGCTGAATGTTTGTATTGAGGACAAATCTGGAATCGGTGATTCATTCTACGAGTGTTTAACCTTTTAACACGATGCAGCGCATTTGACCAGATTAATGGATTACTTGTCGGCTGGGATGGCTCATTAAACCCAGACCTAATTGTTCCCAATTTTAGGTCTCGCTGTCACATCTCATTGACGTTTGACCGGACTGAGAGCGAAATCGCCCTTTCTGGGACAAAATGCTCAAAGCCCTCAACAGATTTTCTCTCTTGTTTCCTAGTAGGATCAGAGCAGTTTTTAAATACTCTACTCTTGTGGTTTTCAAAGTTTTTTCACCAAGTATCATCT